>NC_059192.1:86248778-86346278 GCF_020615455.1 Coregonus clupeaformis
GGTCCCCAAGAACACAGTGGCCTCCATCATTCTTAAATGGAAGTAGTTTCGAACCACCAAGACCCTTCCTAGAGCTGTCCGCCCGGCCAAACTGAGCAATCGGGGGAGGTGACCAAGAACCCGATGGTCGCTCTGACAGAGCTCTAGAGTTCCTCTGTGAAGAGTGAAATGAAAAACACTCTGTGTAAAGAAGAACTATGGATATACAAAGGAATATTGCTTTAATTCAGAAGTTAAGTCAATTGAGGTACATCTGGATGTCTTTTTATGTGAGGACAGATTGATAACCACTGACTGACTTACTCAATTGTTATCAACTGACTCAAAGCCTTGCATTAGTCTTTTTTAACACACCATCACTAGCCATAGTCATACATGCAAGAGCATAACACAACACACTAGATAAACTGGAATGACACTCACTCACAGTTGCACAAAAAGAACTGTGCACAAACCACGCCTCAAAATATTCAAATGAGCCGCCTCCCGTACGTTTGAATTATCACTAAAAGAGCAAAGAACCATTTTGAGAACTGTAAAGAGCCAAGGGTTCTTTGAATCATTATGGTTCCACATATAACCATCATCCTTACCAAAGAACCCTTGAGGAACCCACATTTTTTTTGTGTGTAGGCATGTATTCCAAATGCATTACTTTTGACAGGAGCACTACGGGCCCTATGGTAAACTGACTCCAGACGAAGTTCTAACTCCTGATCTCAGAGGTCAGTTTCTGCATTGTATCTTATCTTGCTGAAGGTTGGGATTAAGGTAAAGGTAGATGGTTCCAGGTCTGTGTTTATAGGGGCAATATCTTCATCCAGCGTCATTAAGCATTATTCATGCTAAATGACGTAAATGTAATTCACTGTGCCGTGCTATGTCATGTCTCTTGCCCCATGGAGGAAGGCTGGTGTTAATCTGTGTGTGCGCGTATGTCCGTGCTTGTGTATAATTGTGCTTAATTGTGATGAATAACTCCTCGTCCCGACGGATGCTGCTGTCCATGGCCCCAAGCTCCCACGGTCGTTAATTGCCATGAATTAATGGTTTTATCTGCAGCCAGTAAATAAAAAGATTGTCACCAGGGCCCACATTTAACCAAGGCTTTTATCAAAGATTGAAAATGTCGGACCAGCTCGGCTTGAATTAACATGGACAAACACATCAACCTCTATCCCCATCAGAAATAATCTTCCTCCGCTTTACCAGATTAAATTACACACACACACACACACCGAAGAAACCCACACGCATGCACACGTACACACATACACACACGCACACAGACACGCAAACACACACCTGTCCTCTGTGGGATTGAAGATACATTGTCTATTTGTGGCTGTAATTTAGAGATTAGTGGTGTTTAGTGGTTTGTAACTTGCACGCACGCACACGCACGCACACGCACACACACACAACCTAGACTCTCTGTGTGGCTGACAGTCAGCTCTGAAGACATGGTCCCCATCGGAGTAGCTCTTAAATTAGCCTCCTCCCTCCCCTACACTCTTATAAAAAGGAGCTAAGTAGAACCATATAGGGTTCTTCTGAACCCTTTTTGGTGCTAGGTAAAACCTTTTGCAGAGGGTTCTACCTACACAGTACATTTTGCAGTGTTAATGTAACACTTAGTAGTGTAAAAAATGAACACAGCATTTCACTTGCAAGTATTACTCAAATTTAACACTATGGTGTAATTAACACTCACAGTGTGATTTCTATTCAACACTAGTGTTAATCTAGAGTTAACGCCTATTAGTGTTTTGTAAGAACACTTACAGTAAGTGATTTTGGTGTAAAGCCTAATTTGCATATTTCCCAAGGTGCCTTTTCTTTTCGAGTGAATTGTAGAGTTACCACCCATGACTGAATTTGTTAGTGACAGAGATCTGGTCGTTTAATTCTTTTTTTTACTTCTTATTTATCAAGTTCATAGCATTCACTGAATGGGTGCTTAGTGACTGTTTCCATTAAAGATTGAACTTTGTGGTGTTGTGTAAAACATATCAGAAAGCTAACCTTGATGGCATAGTTTTACCCAAACAAAGTGGTATTAAGAAAATCCTGGTTTACAGATGTGATTTGGTTCAGGAAACTAGGTATACGTTGCGCATCACTACATGACAGGATAGATGCTTTTCTTGGCAAAAATACCTTCAGTTACGAGCCTAGTTGGTTTAGCCACGTAAAAAGACCAGAACCTTCTCGCTAGCCATGCCGAGAGATGAGTTCAGTTTGGTCGGCAATGTAGCACGCTTCTGCCTATAACAGAAGCTGCTCAGTATGTGTAGGTAATACTTTCTAATGCAGCTTTTTTTTTTAAGATATCATGAAGAACTGCAAAAGTGTTGCTAATGCTCTCCAATTTCTGGAGGACCAAGTTTTGAAATCAGTGGAATGCCTGGTGAAAGCAGAGTATGATAGCTAAGGAGATGGAGAAAATGCAGGCGTTTGATTGCAAATATGTGGAGGGAGTCGAAAAGAGAACACACCGATGGCTGCTGTATAAAACACCTGTCTCCGGATTACATCTTCAAACTAAGGGCAACCATTGCATCCGTGACAGAGAGGGAGAAATGTTCATCCATGTATACAGGTAAGAGATTCTAGCTAGCTACATTTTCAGATATTAATATACGTTTCTAATTTTGTCAGAAAGTCATTTTAATTGCAAGTTAAAGCGTACTGTTAGCTAGCTAAGGTTAGCTGGCTCGTTGGCTAACATTACGTGTATGATCTGTGTAGTAATATAATTTGTATCTCAGACCATTTGCATTGCTAGTTTTCTAAAATGTTACCTAGTTGGTTAGCTTTAGCTACCTGTAAATTCATGCAGGGTAGTAATGTTATGATTTGTATGAAAATGTATGCACTCACTACTGTAAGTTGCTCTGGGTAAGAGTGTCTGCTAAATGACTAAAATGAAAATGTAGTTGGAATTATGGTTAATTGTTTAGCTAGTCTAAACAAAAGACTCCACTATGCAAGTAACCATTTCAATGTACTGTTTACACCTCCTATAGCCTGTGCATGTGACAAATAAATGTTGATTTATTTGATATAGTGTGTGTTTACCAGAGACGGTAATGTGAAGAACAACATGACCTGCACCAAAGTCAAATTAGGATATAACGTTATGCCAATAAGACAGTGTCCAAGTTCTAAAATTCTCCTGTAGAATGCCCTACTTTTATTTAGTCACACTCACAACCGTTAGCTATTTTCTGTAATTAGCTCGTCATTAACTTGCAAATAATGATCTTGTTGTGAGTTTATTTTCCTGTAATAATAAATACAAATTAGCTAAATTTAAGACGTTGTCAGCTATATGATATGGTCATTATTTGAACTGGCTAGCCAGCTAACGTGAACCAAAACATTGTTTAGAAAGTTGCCTGGTTTGCTAGATTGACATATTCTAAATTCATTTTTAAACTAATGGATTTAGTGGTGTTAAAATACACCAGTTATGCTATTTTGGACCACCAGGCTGCTGATGTCATGCAGCCTGTCATTTTTGTGGTCATACTTTTTCATAACGACAACTACAAGTTTGATGTCGGACGACAATATAATGTTTATGATGTCACTGTGACAACTGTATACAGACATGTCGATAGACGTAGTATAAACCAGCCTTTAGTCTTGAAATCTTTGGTTGTTTAGTACACTACTGTACTCACTCTGTTTAGCACATGGCCTCACATGTGAATCCTTAAAGAGATGGGTGGGGTTAAGGCTTAATAGGGTGTGAACAATGCTGAATGGGTGTAGACAAAGAAGATCTCTCCTGTTGGTGTACCAAAAAATTCAAGGCCATTTTCTCAAAAGTGGGTTTACAAGTTTCTTAACTTTCAAAGCAGAATCACTTTCCCATTGTTCCTCAACTGTAGTGTATGATATACCATTTCGTAGCTCGTATTCTCCACTTTTACACAATGTAAAACAAAAAACATTTACAAATGTTGCTACCTAAGATCAAATCAAGCCAGTCAGTCACAAATTACAAGCCCCGTCAGACATGCAAATCACATTATGCTGATAGGCGAAGTGATACGTAATCCGTTTCAGATTCCAGCCAGAGTTAGGATAGCCAACAGTTGGTTCAACATTCACCCTACAACTTTCATTCAGAACAACTACTAACATCAGGACTGTTGTTGAAAGAGACTACATTTCAGTAATGGGTGCAACAAATCTAACTAATTGATTGGATTAGTTTAGAAAAATGTATGTTATTTATCTTTGTGTAGCATAAGATTAATCAATCAATCAATGTACATGCAAAAAGACAGATATTAAAAACAATACAAAAAAATATATACCTGCATAGCATGCTGGGAAATATGGTAATGATGGGTGTGGTTTTGATGGGACTGTTTTACTCTCCATAGTGTAAAACAATAACTCTGGTTATTAACACCAACACTGGGGTTCTTTTACACCACTGAGTGTTAACTTCACTCTAACAGAGTGAATTTAACTACTGAATCAACACTATAAATGTTACACTCAAATCTACACTGGCCAATTTGCTGTGTAGAACCATCTATGTAGGGTTCTTCATAGAACCCCATCTAAATGGTTCTACCTACAACCCTCTACAAAGGGTTCTGCCTACCAATAACTATTTTATCCTCTAAGTCCCTATTTACACTACGAGATATGAAGGAGAGTCTGAGGAGCAGGATGGCAAAAGAGAATCCTACTTTTCGATTCACATTACATCCTTGCCTTACTGGCTGGCAACACGACATTCTTGGTCCGTAGCTCAAATTGACCATAAATACCACAATAGCGACTAGCCAGTAGGCAAACAATTACATCATTTAGCAGACGCTCTTATCCAGAGCGATTTACAGTTAGTGCATACATTATTATTTTCATACTGGCCCCCCGTGGGAATCAAACCCACAACCCTGGCGTTGCAAACGCCATGCTCTACCAAGTGAGCTACCTCCCTGCCAGCCATTCCCTCCCCTACCCTGGACGACGCTGGGCCAATTGTGCGCCGCCCCATTGGTCTCCCGGTTGCGGCCTGCTACAGCGGAGCCTGGATTTGAACCAGGATCTCTAGTGGCACAGCTAGCACTGCGATGCAGTGCCTTAGACCACTGCGCCACTCGGGTGACAGACACGTTTCTTCTAAAACATATTGCACTATTGAATAATGCAACCAAACCTCTTCTCAACCATATTACACTCTTGAATAATGCAACAATACACAAGGATGTATGTGCAGACAATCAATCAATCAATCAATTTTATTTTATATAGCCCTTCGTACATCAGCTAATATCTCGAAGTGCTGTACAGAAACCCAGCCTAAAACCCCAAACAGCTAGTAATGCAGGTGTAGAAGCACGGTGGCTAGGAAAAACTCCCTAGAAAGGCCAAAACCTAGGAAGAAACCTAGAGAGGAACCAGGCTATGAGGGGTGGCCAGTCCTCTTCTGGCTGTGCCGGGTGGAGATTATAACAGAACCATACCAAGATGTTCAAAAATGTTCATAAGTGAAAGGGTTTATTTTCTCGTTTGTAGGCTACACTCATTACATTTTAGCTTCAAGACAAAAGCACAGAGTTACTATAACAGCATGTCTTCATCAACGTTAGCCTATCCAAAATGAACAATTAACCCTCTTATACGAATATAAAAGTACAGTAGGTCTACCTTACAACATTACAACAAATCAGTCTTCAGTTTTATTAATATCATGAAAATCATTACACGTGATAAAAGCAAATTGAGACTGAAAACTTGCATTCACCGTGAGCTGTTTTATATGGAAGCTCATACCTGCCACCAAAAACATCAATTAAAATAAAATGTCTCATGATTTGTCAATGTGAACAATTAGTCTGTGCTTCAGTCTGATCAACTGTAGCCTACTGATAACAACCACAGTTGCAGGTAGCCTAGAGAAGCCTGCGCGCTCTGATTCCATCTGTGCTTGTCCTGGCGAAACGTAACATGTTTTTGTAGCCAAATCTATGCATTTTTTTGCCTAAACTAGGCCCAATTATTTGTGTTCTGAGAAAATGTGAATGTGATTTACATTTTTAGTCATTTAGCAGACGCTCTTATCCAGAGCGACTTACAGTTAGTGAATACTTGTTTTTATACTGGCCCCCCGTGGGAATCGAACCCACAACCCTGGCGTTGCAAACGCCATGCTCTATCAACTGAGCTACATCCCTGCCGGCCATTCCCTCCCCTACCCTGGACGACGCTGGGCCAATTGTGCGCCGCCCATGAGTCTCCCGGTCGCGGCCGGCTGCGACAGAGCCTGGATTCGAACCAGGATCTCTAGTGGCACAGTTAGCACTGCGATGCAGTGCCTTAGACCACTGCGCCACTCAAATTTGGTTTATATTTGCACTTCGGGTGGCTAAACTACCTAGGCCTTTTTAATCCAAGATTATTGATTGGAATTAATCAATTAATCAACACAATAGTGATGACATACTCATACAGTATCTTTGATTTACAGATGAAAAGGCCTACACGGTGCAACCCTGCATACAGTGAGCTCAGCCCTGTTCGTTTTTGTCCAATCACAGTTGTTTTCTCTTTGCAAAGGGTTTTAATGTTTTCATCCTCCCTGGGCCAGAAGTTTTTGCAGGATTTTTTTCTTTAACCATATGGCCTGATTAGAAAAATTATCTAGTCCCATCATAGCCTATATAAAACAGTTTTATTACTGATTTAGTACTATGTAATTCGCTACAAATAGGGTCCAGTGTTGGTAAGGTTAGCCTACTACCAGATCAGGAAAAACTTTGGGCTCCAGGAAAACAATTCCCCCCCACCCCACACATACACAACTCAAGGACCTGTGGTGCCACCTCTGAAATCACCACACAATGTTACAAATTAAAAAACATATCCTATTTATATGATCTACACATTTTACATATTTTGGGTGGTGGGGATGAGCTTCCATAGTTTTACGTGGCTCAGATGGCAGCTACTACGATAATTTCAGATTGTAACAGGCTGTTACTGCAATTTCAGATAAAAACTCAATAAAACAAGTCTCAAATATTAGGAAAATGTCTATACATTTCAGCTGTTTTCAAAAACATTGCTCTGCTATTAACATTCATACTGTAGGAGAGTTGGCTGCCCTGCTTCAAGGGGGGCAACTGACGGGCGAGTGTCGTCCGGAGGTAGCGGTCGAGACGTAGAGTTTAAATTTGAGTAACGTGTAGGCAACAGTACTTTTACAATAGTAAGTGTGAAGAGGCTCTAAAGGTTCTTCCTATAACCTACTATGAACGGTTCCACCAGTCTTATTAGCCTTCAATATTAAACTTTTTGAGACAATACATTACATATACTAAACAAAAATATAAATGCAACATGCACCAATTTCAAAAATTTGACTGAGTTACAATTCATATAAGGAAATCTGTCAATTGAAATTAAATCATTAGGCCCTAATCTATGGATTTCACATGACTGGGAAAACAGATATGCATCAGTTGGTCACAGATACCTTAAAAAAAGGTAGGGGCGTGGGTCAGAAAACCAGTCAGTATCTTGTGCGACCACCGTTTGCCTCATTCAGCGCGAAGCATCTCCTTCGCATTGAGTTGATCAGGCTGTTGATTGTGGCCTGTGGAATGTTCTCAATCCTCTTCAATGGCTGTGCGAAGTTGCTGGATATTGGCGGGAACTGGAACATGCTGTGGTACACGTCGATCCAGAGCATCCCAAACATGCTCAATGGGTGACGTCTGTTGAGTATGCAGGCCATGGAAGAACTGGGACATTTTCAACTTCCAGGAATTGTGTACAGGGCGCAATGCATTTTCTTGCTGAAACTTGAGATGATGGCGGCGGATGAATGGCACGACAATGGGCCTCCTTCAAATTGCCGTCAATAAAATGCAATTGTGTTCATTGTCTGTAGGTTATGCCTACCCATACCATAACCCACTGCCACCATGGGGCACTCTGTACACAACGTTGACATCAGCAAACTGCTCACCTACACAATGCCATACATGTGGTCTGTGGTTGTGATGCCGGTTGGACGTACTGCCAAATTCTCTAAAACGACGTTGGAGGCATAATTCTCTGGCAACAACTCTGGTGGACATTCCTGCAGTCAGCATGCCAATTCCACACTCCCTCAAAACTTGAGACATCTGTGGCATTGTGTTGTGTGGCAAAACTGCACATTTTAGAGTGGCCTTATATTGTCCCCAGCACAAGGTGCACCTGTGTAATGATCACGCTGTTTAATCATCTTATTTATATGCCACACCTGTCAGGTGGATGGATTATCTTGGCAAAATAGAAATGCTAACGAACAGGGATGTAAACAAATTTGTGCACAACATTTGAGAGAAATAAGCTTTTTGTGCGTATGGAAAATTTCTGGGATCTTTTATTTCAGCTCATGAACACTTTACATGTTGCTTTTTTATTTTTGTTCAGTGTATATCATAAGGCCTTTCTTTGAGGGCCTAATTATACCCTAACACAGTGGTATCAGAAAACTCATGGTTTACAGGCCACATTATGCTGGTTTATAAAAGGGATGTGTTATCTCTACTGAAATTCAGACAGAGTTAGGCTATACAACAACTGGTACTTTTAATCACCCGCAGTCCACATTCAGAATGACTACCAGAGTGGAAAAGATTAATGATTAATGAGACGGATTTGAACTGGAACAACTATCTCAGTCACAGGTGCAATAAGTCCAACTACTAACAGATTGGTTTAGTTTAGAATAATGTATGTCATTCATGTTTTGTAACAGTTTAATCAACCAATAAATGCAAAAATATGCAGAAACACAGATATTGAAGCAAACAACTCTGAAAATCAACCTGCAATAGAGCATGCTGGGAAATATGATAATGATGGGCGTGGTTTTGAGTGTTTTACTCTACACAGAGTAAAAATAACACAATCACACTCAACTCTGGTGTTCACTGGGGTTATTTTAAACCACTAACTGTTAAGTTAAATTAAAACTAATGAATCAACACTAAAGATGTTACACTGAAAAATCAACACTAGGTAAAACTGGCAAAGTTGCTGAGTACCATACAATACACTGCTGGTTCACTCATCCTCCCTTCTATTCTCCTACTCTCTGCTCAATAAATAACAAAAATACTCATTTGAAAGACAGAAATCGTTGCAGAAATATCAAATACACTCACTGGCCAGTTTATTAGGTACACCATCCCTTTCCCGAAAATGGTTTGCTCCTAAAGACAGTGTGTCACGTGACCGCGGCTTGCTATACAAAGCAGGCAGCCAGGCATCGAGGCATTCAGTTACTGTTCGATTGAACATTAGAATGGGAAAAACGAGTGACCTAAGCTACTTTGAGATGTATGATCGTCGGTGCCAGGCTTGCCAGATCCAGTATCTTAGAAATGGCCGCCCTCCTGGGCTTTTCACGCACGACAGTGTCTAGGGTTTACCGAGAATGTTTAGACCAAGAAATTAATTCCAGTCAGCGGCAGTCCTTTGGGGAGAATGGCAAGAATCGTGCAAACTAACAGGCGGGCCAAAACAGGCAAATAACGGCGCAGTACAACAGTGATGTGCAGAACGGCATCTCGGAACGCACAACTCGTCAATCCTTGTCACGGATGGGCTATTGCAGCAGACGACCACTCCTGGTTCACACACGTTTGGTCCCTTGATACCAATTGAACAACAAATATTTCCAACACCTTGTAGAATCCATGCCCCAAAGAATTCAGTCTGTTCTGGAGGCAAAGGGGGGTCCGATACTAGGGTGTACCTAATATACTGGCCGATGAGTGTATGTCAGTATTGTATATGTAAAATGATGGGAATACCAGATACATGAACAGATATTCCCATATAGTTACAGTCTAAAACATTCTTACTCCTATCTTTTTAAACATAACAGAATACTCAAACTCCTGATGTTAAATATTATTACCTTCCTGGGGTCCAGCAAAATTAAGGCAGTTATACATTGTATAAACATTACAATACATTCATAACAGATTTCACAACATATTAAGTGTGCCCTCAGGCCTCTACTCTACTACCAGATATCTATAACACAAAATCCATGTGCACGTGTGTATAGTGCGGATGTTATTGTGTGTTAGTATGCATGTGTCTATGTTTGTGTTGCTTCACAGTCCCCGCTGTTCCACAAGGTGTATTTTAGTCTGCTTTTTTAAATCTAATTTTACTGCTGGCATGAGTTACTTGATGTGGAATAGAGTTCCATGTAGTCATGGCTCTATGTAGTACTGTGCGCCTCCCATAGTCTGTTCTTGACTTGGGGACTGTGAAGAGACCTCTGGTGGCATGTCTTGTGGGGTATGCATGGGTGTCCGAGCTGTGTGCCAGTAGTTCAGCCAGCTCGGTGCATTCAACATGTCAATACCTCTCACAAGTAGTGATGAAGTCAATCTCTCCTCCACTTTGAGCCAGGAGAGATTGGCATGCATATTATTAATGTTAGCTCTCTGTGTACATCCAAGGGCCAGCCGTACTGCCCTGTTCTGAGCCAATTGCAAATTTCCTAAGTCCCTCTTTGTGGCACCTGACCACACGACTGAACAGTAGTCCAGGTGCGACAAAACTAGGGCCTGTAGGACCTGCTTTGTTGATAGTGTTGTTAAGAATGCAGAACAGCGCTTTATTATAAACAGACTTCTCCCCATCCTAGCTACTGTTGTATCAATATGTTTTGACCATGACAGTTTACAATCCAGAGTTACTCCAAGGAATTTAGTCTCCTCAACTTCCTCAATTTCCACATTATTAATTACAAGATTTAGTTGAGGTTTAGAGTTTAGGTAATGATTTGTCCCAAATACAATGATTTTAGTTTTTGAAATATTTAGGACTAACTTATTCCTTGCCACCCACTCTGAAACTAACTTCAGCTCTTTGTTAAGTGTTGCTGTCATTTCAGTCGCTGTGGTAGCTGACGTGTATAGTGTTGAGTCATCCGCATACATAGACACACTGACTTTACTCAAAAGTGGCATGTTGTTAGTAAAGATTGAAAAGGTAAGAGGCCTAGACAGCTGCCCTGGGGAATTCCTGATTCTACCTGGATTTTGTTGGAGAGGCATCCACTAAAGAACACCCTCTGTGTTCTGTTAGACAGGTAACTCTTTATCCACAATGTAGCAGGGGGTGTAAAGCCATAACACATACGTTTTTCCAGCAACAGACGATGATCGATAATGTCAAAAGCCGCACTGAAGTCTAACAAAACAGCCCCCACAATCGTTTATTATCATCAATTTCTCTCAGCCAATCATCAGTCATTTGTGTCAGTACTGTGCTTTTTGAATGTCCTTCCCTATAAGCGTGCTGAAAGTCTGTTGTCAATTTGTTTACTGTAAAATAGCATTTTATCTGGTCAAACACCATTTTTTCCAAAAGTTTACTAAGGGTTGGTAACAGGCTGATTGGTAGGCTATTTGAGCCAGTTAAGGGGGCTTTACAGGCCTGAGGGCACACACTTTATATTAGGCTTAAATTGAAGAAATATGGCAAATAGGAGTGGCAATATTGTCCGGTATTATCCTCAGTAATTTTCCATCCAAATTGTCAGACCCCGGTGGCTTGTCATTGTTGATCGACAATAATACTTTTTTCATTTTTTCCACACTTACTTTACGGAATTCAAAATTACAATGTTTGTCTTTCATAATTTGGTCAGATATACTTGGATGTGTAGTGTCAGTATTTGTTGCTGGCATGTCATGCCTAAATTTGCTTATCTTGCCAATGAAAAAATCATTAAAGTAGTTGGCAATATCAGTGGGTTTTGTGATGATTGAGCCATCTGATTCAATAAATGATGGAGCGGAGTTTGCCTTTTTACTATCATTCTTTATGTAATTTATCTTTGTTTCATAGTGTAGTTTCTTCTTCTTTTTATTCAGTTTATTCACAGGATTTCTCAATGTGAAGTACGTTTACCAATCGGTTGTACAGCCAGACCTATTTGCCATCTCTTTTGCCTCATCCCTCTCAACCATAAATTTTTTCAATTCCTCATCAATCCACGGGGATTTAAGTTTTTACAGTCATTTTCTTAATGGGTGCATGCTTATTAGTAACTGGGATAAGCAATTTCATAAATGTCAAGTGCAGCGTCTGGTTGCTCGTCATTACACACCACAGACCAACAAATATTCTTC
This sequence comes from Coregonus clupeaformis, assembly GCF_020615455.1. NCBI lineage: Eukaryota > Metazoa > Chordata > Actinopteri > Salmoniformes > Salmonidae > Coregonus > Coregonus clupeaformis. The sequence goes on from NC_059192.1 coordinate 86,260,964, forward strand.
ACATCAACAACATAGGAATCACTACAAAACATATTGTATGACCTCTTATACACAATATTAGGCCCAGCCTTTGGAACTTTAGTTTTCCTAGACATGGCTACTATTTTGTGATCACTACATCCGATGGATTTGGATACTGCTTTCAAACAAATTTCTGCAGCATTAGTAAAGAGTGGCGCAGCGGTCTAAGGCACTGCATCTCAGTGTTTGAGGCGTCACTACAGACCCCCTGGTTCGATTCCAGGCTGTATCACAACCGGCTGTGATTGGGAGTCCCATAGGGCAGCGCACAATTGGCCCAGCGTCGTCCGGGTTTGTCGGTGTAGGCCGTCATTGTAAATAAGAATTTGTTCTTAACTGACTTGCCTAGTTAAATTAAAAATGTTGATGATTTCATTCCGGTACTGTTTGTAACTACCCTGATAGGTTGCTTGATAACCTGAACCAGGTTGCAGGCACTAGTTACAGTTTGACGTTTTCTCTTGAGTGGGCAGCCTGATGAAAGCCAGTCAAAATTTTAATCACCCAGAAAGTATACCTCTCTATTGATATCACATATATTATCAAGCATTTCACACGTTATCCAGATACTGATTGTTAGCACTTGGTGGTCTATGGCAGCTTCCCACCAGAATGGGCTTTAGGTGAGGCAGGTGAACCTGTAGCCATATTACTCCAACAGCATTTAACATGAGATCCTCTCTAAGCTTTACAGGAATGTGGTTCTGAATATAGACCGCAACACCGCCCCCGTTGGCATTTCTATCTTTTCTGTAAGTGTTATAGCTTTGTATTGCTACCACTGTATCATCAAAGGATTTTCAGAGATTGTCAGAATATGAATGTCATCTGTTACTACCAAATTATTGATTTCATGAACCTTGTTTCTTAAGCTACATATGTTAATGTGAGCTATTTTTTACACTTTACTGGGATGCTTGATTATTTGTCTTGCTTTACTGGGAAGCTTAGCAGAGGTAGACATACTCAGGTTATTTCTATTAGTGCAGGGTGAGCTGCACACGGTGGACTTCCTACTAGGGCACACCACCTAAGTGCTAACAGTATTACTCTGGTTCATAGGCATATGAGTACTGCATACAATAGCTGTAGGATCTGCAGAGGCATTCCGGGCAGTAAGAGGGACATAAATTAGGTTATTTACATTGTGTCTTCCAACGCCCCTAGGATAATGTACATTTGCTGAATCATTATGACAACTCAGCGACACAATCTTAGGGATTAAATGAGCTGGACTTGGGTCATTGATAAGTCATTGTCTCAATGCAGCCTTATAATGCTGTGAAAGGATCCAGGAACCCAAATGATTTGGGATGATACCATCCTCCTTATAATACGAGCTTTGTTTCCCGAAGGTATCAAAATTGTCAATAAATGTTACACCCACAGAGCTGCTATAGTCTCGTAGCCAGTTATGGAGGGCTAAAAGTCTGCTGAACTGCTCAATGCCATGATTTAGGGAGGGCAGAGGGCCAGATATCATGGGGCGTTTGTTGGTGTCAAGTAGAGACCCAATCAGTTCTTTAAAATCCATCTTCAGTTCTTTAAAAAACCCTTCATAATGTCATTTGACCCCACATGAACCATGACAGTATCAGTCCCCAGTGACTGACTCACAGCCTCGGGACTCAACCTGGTGATATCCTGAACTTTTGCCCCAGGAGAACACAGTCTTTGCTTCAGGTACAGATATATGCCTCACCATCGAAATCCTTATCACAATCGCCGGAATGATCCAGCCTCTGCCGTGTCTCGAAGCAGATTGGGAGGCCAGAGCCACAGAACTCAACTGAGATGCTGGCTGCGTGCAGGCCACAACCGCCAAAGAGACAGAGCTCTGATCCAGAGAGCACGGCCCAGCTGAGGGGGGCTGCGGTGGTCCAGGCTGTGCCCAGGCAGTTGATTGACTAGGACAGGGAGAGGTCATCCACAGCCATGGAGGGAACACCCAAGCCTCCGGCAGAGGACAGCTGGTACAGGGGCTCAAAGCGATTTGAAAGTCTTAAGTCCGGACGCGGGGGAAGAAGGCAGGCGCGGCGAGAACGATTCTTCTCCTTCTTTCTGGTTCCGACATGCATCCATTTACGCTCACCTGGAGTCGAACAGTGAGCAGCCATTTTCTGGTTCAAGCTAGGAGAGGGGTGCAGTGGCGGAAATTGATCATAGTCCAGGAAGGTCCCATTATGATCCTCTTGGATGTTTTGATAGGAAGCATTTAAAGATGCTGATAGTCTCATAGAATCCTTATTAATTTAAAGGCGCTTGGTCAACATTTTTCTCTGTTCATGAAGAGTAATAATCCTTTCTTTAGCTGCATCAAGTTCAATAAATTTTTCGCAAAATAAGGTCTCAATCGGACCTTGCCCCGTGACAACAAGAACATGTCACATATTTAAATTTTTTGTCATTTAGCAGACGCTCTTATCCAGAGCGACTTACATTTTAGTGAGTGCATACATTTTCCATTCATTGAATAGCTTGCGAGTCCCCAGCAGATTCAAATGAGTTTTTACTGCTGCATGCCGACAGTCCAAGGGAACAAACATTTCACAGCTCCGCCGGGGACGTAGATGCTCCCTCCATGGCCGCGGACGCCCCCACCAGCCCCCCGCACAACTGTGTTGTTGTCTGTCTCTCGTTGAATGTGAGAGCAAGAGAGAAGTGCAGGGGGGCGGGTGATGTCTGGGTCGGTTGTCAGTGGCAGGTCGCCGGCTGTTCCTTTCTACGCACCGGCCCGGCTGCGTGTTAGTGTTCGGTGTAGCCTCTCAGAGCTGTGTCGGGCGTGTCCCCAGTGTAGAACCCTACTTGCCTTCCAAAGGACCATACTTGCCTTCCAAAGAATCCTTCTTGCCTTCCAAAGAATCATCATAGAACCCTTTCTTCCAAAAACAGTTCTTATGATGTTAAAGGTTCTAGATAGAACTCTTTGCCTTAAAAATTACCCTCATCTTCCAAAAAGGGTTCTTCAGATGAAAACAGTTATGGAAGAACCCTATCCCTCTGCAAATAACCCTTTTGGAACCCTTATTTTCTAAGAGTGTACATACACACAATTTTTTTAAATAAAAAGTACCAGATATGAGGTTCTTTGGCTTGTAACTCTAGCGGAACACTTTTTGGTGCTATATAGTAAAACATGTGAAGGTTCAATAAAGAACCATGCTCATAAGGTTCTAAATGGAACCTATATGGTGCTATAAAGAACCCTTCGCTAAGGTTATATAAAGAGCCATTAAAAAAGGTTCTATATAGCACCAAAAAAGGGTTCCGCTATGGTTACAACCATTCTTTATTAAAAGTGTTTTTTATAGAACCTTTATAGAGATAGGTTCTATAAAGAACCTTTCTCAAACTGAAAGGTTATTTGTAGATTGTTTTGAAGACCCATGCAGGGTTTTTTATTCTGGTCAGCTATGCTATATAGTTAAAATTCCATAGGTGTTATTATTGTGCTAATTGACAAGCTGAATCACATGCACTACCTCTTATAGAGCTGGGGGTCCCTGAGGAGAGAATTGAGAACCAATGACTGCTTTAGTTAACCATTCTCAATTGACACCAGATAAACTGGAATGACAATGTCACGGTTGCACAAAAAGAGCTGTGCACCACACCCCAAAATATTTTAATGAGCCACCTCCCCTACATTTTAAAGGTCCTGAACAGTCACTCTGAAACATCCTTTTTCTCTCATGGCTAACGACAAGGCTTATATTAATGAGCTCGCCTTTACTGACAGACCTTTGAAATGTCAAGCAGCTTGGATTTAGTGAGTAGTGTTGCAGTAATATCATCTAAAGCAAATTTGGTGATACATTAAGCAAAGTTGAAATTACATCTATATATCATCTATATGTTTCAGACATCTTCCATTTGGCATTTCTATTGTGATGCAGTTCAGAGCAGTACTGACGAATGTGTTGACTTGACAACCACGTTGGGGGTTTGAATGACCCTTCCCCCACTTTTGTTCCATGCTGGATGAAGACATAGCTAGCCAGTAACTAGCTAACACCAGACACAGATGAAAGGGGAAATATATACGTATCTTTGCCATAAATTAATAGCGTTAACTTTTAATTATATTTGCTGACACCCTAAAGTCAAATTATGGCACCAGTAGAGTAGCTATATAGCTATATAAACCACGCCCCTCTGCAAACACGCCTTCTCAGATGTTGGTTACAAGGCAGTACTTAATTAAATTAGGAAAGAGAATATCATATTACCATTGGTGTATTAAAATAAGAACATACACACACACATACAGGGAGAACCAGGGGTCATAGCACTGCTAAGGCTCTGCTATGCCTTAACAACCCACAGACAAGCAACTCATCTCAGGCCAGCCCAGCCCTCTAGTCTTCCTCCACTGACACTTCTCTGAGCTTCTCTAACCTCTCAAAGTCAATAAACTCTCTCTCTCTCGTCTGCCCAGGCCGGAGACAAACCACGAACGGCAGACTTGTCTCACTCTTTCTTTCTTTCTTTCTTTCTTTCTTTCTTTCTTTCTTTCTTTCTTTCTTTCTTTCTCACCTCTCCTTGAGATGATATGCTGCTGGCTCAGGATCTGTTTAGAGTTTAACACCTGTAATTATGAAGTGTGTGTGCGTGTCTGTGTGATGAATATTGAAGACAATACAAGGAGGGAGCTGCTTAATTATTAATCACATCCCTGGCTTGGTGTCTCTTTCGCAGGATAAACACTCTGACTCCACGGTTCGAGCCCCGGCTTGTTTGATCTGCATGCTCGTATTAGCGCAGTAAATGATCCCTTTCAAACCTGGTTTATGTGTCTTGTGCTGAAGGTTATGAATTTCCCTGAAAATAATGTGTATTAATTAGTCTTCTGACTGATGAATGCTCATTCCACCATGTTGACTGAGTCAATGGAGGAGTTACGTAGTGAAGGAAAGTATAAAATATGTAAATGTAGTGAAAACATAACTGGGAAAATCTCTTTGAAGTAGCATCCGTTATTTTTTATTTGTGTGCTTGGCAAGCACACAACGCAAACGAAAAGCTGATTTGTGTGTTTGTGCATGTGCTTTTGTGTGTGTGTGACCAATATTCGTTGTTTCATTATCCTCTTTGTCTCAGTAATATGTTTTATGGTAGCCTTTTCCTGCAGTCAAATGACCTAGTGGCCTCATGGGTGGAATGTTATTGATATTGATTGATATTTCATAATTAATAAACATTCTTTCAAAACCCGCCGAAAATCAGGTGATTCTATGTCAAACGGTTTTGTTATATTTCAGTCTTCTGTGATGTGTAATATTGGGATGCAAACTCAACATTTTATACATTTCAACTCTATATCTGACATGGTACAGGTGTCTTATTTTTATTAAGCTCAAAACCATGTATGTGAGGTGTATACTTTTGTTTCAAAGTAGATTTGTTCAAGACTACCAAAGAACATTGTGACCCTGATTTAGTCCACTGCAGTAAAAGGTTAAACATCCTTTACTAGACCTTGATTTGAGCATACATTTACTTTTGCAGACTTCGGTGTGTGCAATATCACAGGCATCAGTCGTATAGGGTAAAGGTCATAGGTCTTTAAAAGGGTGAAGAGAACGAAGCAGTGTTTTTATCAAGATGATATGAAAAGGACGATTCAGATGAACTCGATCAAAATACTTTAAAAAGTCAAAGAAATCGTCTTACTCTTACAATCTTACGTGTCATATAATATAGATGCAAAACAGCCAATCAAATCAGGAGTAAAAAAAGGAGAATTCAAATTTTAACGAAAGACAGAAACACCAAATAAGAAGAGGGAACACTATTGGGACTGGTATAGGGGGATAGTGAGTCACTCACCACTCACCCTTTCTGCATGCCTGATGACTCCATCACATATTCCCTTAGTGACACAGTGGACCCAGGGTGTGTGTTTGTCTTATATTTGATATATAATAATATAATATGTCATTTAGCAGACGCTTTTATCCAAAGCGACTTACAGCGACTTACTTTTTTTTGTGTATGGGTGGTCCCGGGGATCGAACCCACTACCTTGGCGTTACAAGCGCCGTGCTCTACCAGCTGAGCTACAGAGGACCACCATAATAGTCATATTTTATATGCCTATCCTGAGGACATCCATATTGATCAGGACCAGAGTCACCTCTAGCCATGAAAGTCAGTTTGTGTGTGTTTGTCTGTGTGTGTGTGTATTTGTCTTAAATTGCTTGTAGGTATTGTATGTTTTCATTGCGTTGGAATTGTAAATTGTGAATTTGTGTGATTGTGTGCAGGGCTGCCTTGTCAAAGATTCCTTGGTCTCAATGGGATTTACCTGTGTAGATAAAAATGTATGTGTGAGGGGACGGGGAAGTTGGAGGGGTAAGACAGGGGGAGATACAGACTTATTGAGGGGGAGGAATGAAGAAGATTAGAGTATTGATTTTTTGGGGATAAATTGTCAATCGGAGTTGGGAGTCAGTTGGAGTCGCAACCGGCAGAGCAAGTGTTTGTGAGAGAGAGGGTGGGGGACAGAAAGAGAAGTGAGAGAGAGAGAGAGAGAGAGAGAGAGAGAGAGAGAGAGAGAGAGAGATAGAGAAAGAGAACGGAGAAAGACGAGACAATTCTGTCATAGGGAGAAGCCGAGTTCTTAGGCAAGGTTATCACACAAACACTGTTCATCGAACCCCCTCTGTTACACAGAAACCTCTGTTTCTGACCTCTTCTCTATAATCTCTTTCCTTTGAGCACACACACAGACAGAAACCCTCTTCAAGGGAGGCAGTCAATAAGAAACAGAATACTATACACTACACGAATACACAGTATTTATCTTCTGTGCCGTAAATGTAATTGTACCAATCCATACCATTCATTTAACTCCAATAGGTGTGACTGGAATGATTAACGTATGTTCCTCACTTCTTTTGTAGAAATCTCACGAATCATGGGGATTTATTGAACCAGATTTTGCTTGTTTACAGAATATCAAAATGGACATGTACAGCAGCTGACCAGCTTGTTTGGACATATTGATCGGCGTCAGCCCAGAGAAATCAAACTGGATGGGTAATATTTGGACAGTACTGGACCCACATTCTTCTGAAACATTTCTGAAATATTTTTAAGGATATTTTCAGATTTGATTGAACAGATAGAGAGAGAGAGGAAGACAGTGGGGAGAGATAGAGCAAGGTTGCAGACACCGTAGATGTGTGCCGGAGGATGAAAAGCATTGACACTAGACCAAGCTCAAACCTTCTAATGTTATGATGTGATACTCATGGTGAGGTGGTGAAGTATTGCTTTTGTCACTAATGGTAAATGCATTTTACCAAGCTGAAAATGTATATGAATTGATATCAGTCATAATAATCTGCATTGCCAGTCAACTTCTAGAAAGGTCATGTGATAGGAAGAAGCAGGAAATAAGAAAGGGAACATTCTACGGTGTGGTCTATTGCTGACACACACACACACACACACTCACACACATAACACACACACTGGCACACACACAGCAGATGGCACAGTGGGCGTCAGGTACAGTAGCTATCTCCTGACACCACCAACAGCTGTTACCATTACAGCTAATTGCCATCAATCAGGACAGCACCTTGGTGGATTCATACGCAATGCTCAGCGTGTGTGTGTGTGTCTATGCGTCCGTGCGTGCGTGTGTGTGTGTACTGTATGGCATTTGGGAAAGTGATGTCTAAATCTACCCTGGAGTGGTGTCATGGTGAAGGGTGTGTGTGTGTGTGTGTGTGTGTGTGTGTGTGTGTGTGTGTGTGTGTGTGTGTATGCATGTGTGTGTAGGGCAGGCTGACAGCTTGTTACTGTTGCACCCAGGCCCTTGTAGCACAAGGAGGAGAGGCTGTTGGTTGTATTATTAAAACAGTGCCATGTCCCCTCATGTCCCCTAATTCAACGACAAGACCAATTGGTCCGTTTAACAAAAATGTACATGTATGTTACAAGCAAATACTGCACACACACACACACACGCACACAGGCAGGCACACACACACACACACACATACACATACACACACACACACACACACACACACACAAGGTGATGTAGGTTTGTCCTTGGAGGTGGTGGGTTATTAAGGGGTTGTCCATGTGCCCCATCTGTGCTTGGTGGGTTGAGGGGGTTCACATTTGACATGGGAGATGGTGTGTGTGTGTGTGTGTGTGTCGACGTGGACCAGTGTGCCGCCAAGGACCTAGTGTGAGACCCCCTGGTGCCACCGGAGAGAGTGGGCTGTGTTTGTGTGTGTGTGGATGTGTTATGCAACGATGCCATTCGCGAGCCATGCCAAGAAGCCTGTGTTTCACCCCTCTGTCACCCCTCCTCCCCAGACTCCCTCCTGACTCACCCGTCTGTCCGTCGAATGCTGAAGCCCATATGTCTCGGTCCTTGTGAGTGTGTGTGTGTGTGTTTTGTGTGTGTGTGCGCGCATGTGTGTGTGTGTTTGTCTCTGTGTGTGTATGTGTGTAGGGGGTGTTAGAGGGGGAGAATCATGCACCCACTCTGTTTTTGGAAACAGACTCCTGCTTGGTAAAGACATGGTACAGTAAACAAGTAGCCCGGTGTAGTCCCTGTATCACACTGGGTTTTGTACTCTTCTGTCTCCTTGCCTTAACTTCACCTTCATCCTGTCTTCTCCTCTCCCTCCACTTCCCTTCTCCTCCCTTCCCTCCCCTCCCCTCCCTCCACGACACCTCCTCAGCCCTTACAATTCCTCTCTCTCTCTCTCTCTCTCTCTCTCTCTCTCTCTCTCTCTCTCTCTCTCTCTCTCTCTCTCTCTCTCTCTCTCTCTCTCTCTCTCTCTCTCTCTCTCTCTCACTCTCTCTCTCACTCTCTCTCTCTCTCACTCTTCTCTCACTCTTCTCTCATTCATCAACTCAGTTTATCTAACCTCAGTCAAAGATCAGACCTTGGTTACATCTCAAATGGTGCCCAATTACATATATAGTCCCTATGGGTTCTGGTCAAAAGTAGTGCACTATATAGGGACTATGGTGTATTTGTGGGACACACCTTGAGTCAGGGTTGTTGTTGAATTAATATTATCTGAAGGAACAAGTCACACTCTCTCGATACAATATCACAAACTGCATGGGTAGATTTGTCTCTCCTCAAATGCTACACAGACACACAACCACACACAAATACAAATTAACATTCAACATTATCTCCCGATGATCATACACATTTTCCCAACTCTCTAATCAACCTTTGCATAATCTATATATTCAAATATACAAATATTAGTTTCAGGGTCATTTTTAGAGGGAATGTTGTAAATAGAGATTGGGGAGGATAGCAAATTAAAACATTTGCCTTCAAAGCCTGTAGGTCCAATTAGATGTTTAATATGTTCACAAGCTATTGCACAAGCACCAAATGTTGTGGAGTCAGGTATTACTAATGACGTTTGGGTGAGGGCTGTTTGGAAACACGAGTGGAAGGCTCCGCTTTTTATTCGTTTTTATCAAAATGGTTGACAAATACACACACACACACGCCAACACACACACCCACACATATATATGACTGAGAGACTAGCAGACGCCAGTCCTGGTTTAAGAACATGAGGCAGAGAGGCATGCCAGATTCCCTGTGGTACTGACTCCCAGACAATCACCTTCAACACACACACAGACGGTGACACACACACACACACACACACACACATGCTTGCACATCCAGTCTGTTGGGTTGGCAGATGTACTGCTGACTCTGTCACCTGTCTGTGTGCATGAAGGTGATAGTGTGTGAGTCGCCATAGTAAGGAATTGTGTGTCTAGGTGTGTGTGTCAGCAAATGCCTGATAGTTAGCATATATCTGCTTGTGTGTGTGTGTGTGTGTGTGTGTGTGTGTGTGTGTGTGTGTGCACCTGTGGTGCATGCAGACCCCCCCATCAATGTATAACTGTCTAAATTATGAAAGATAAGCATTGTATTTTGAATTCCGTAAAGTGAGTGTAGAATATGTGAAAACATTATTGTTGTCTGTCAACAATGACAAGCCACCTGGGTCTGACAACCTGGATGGAAAATTAATGAGGATGATAGCGGAAGATATTGCCACTCCTATTTGCCATATCTTCAATCTAAGCCTACAGGAAAGTGTGTGCCCTCAGGCCTGGAGGGAAGCAAAAGTCATTCCGCTACCCAAGAATAGTAAAGCACCATTTACTGGCTCAAACAGCTTATAATCTTATAATGCAAAATTAATAATACGGGCCAGATTTCTGTATTTTGAAAGTTCCTTTAACAAAGAGCTGCAGTCAGTTTCAGAATGGGTGGCAAGAAATAAGTTAGTCAGAAATATTTCAAAAACTAAAAGCATTGCATTTGGGACAAATCATTCACTAAACCCTAAACCTCAACTAAATCTTGCTATGAATAATGTGGAAATTTAGCAAGTTGAGGAGACTAAACTGCTTGGAGTAACCCTGGATTGTAATCTATCATAGTCAAAACATATTAAATACAACAGTAGCTAAGATGGGGAGAGGTCTGTCCATATGAACAAGGCAGGTCCCACAGGCCCTAGTTTTGTCACATCTGAACTACTGTCCAGTCGTGTGGTGAGGGACTGAGGAAAATAACAATAGGCCAAGAACAGGGCAGCACAGCTGGCCCTTAAATGTACACAGAGAGCTAACATTACTAATAATAAAGTAGTGACTTCATCACTACTTGTATTTGTAAGAAGTATTGACATGTTGAATGCACCGAGCTGTCTGTTTAAACTACTAGCACACAGCTCAGACACCCATGCATAGTCCACAAGACATGCCACCAGAGGTCTCTTCACAGTCCCCAAGTCCAGAACAGAATATGGGAGGTGCACAGTACTACATTGTCATGAGCCCTCTCACTCCACCGGGTTACCACCTTAATGTGTTTCCACTATCTTCCACTCTGCTCATCTCTCTCTCTCTACTCAGCCTAACGAGCTCCACCTGTCCCTGCTCTGCTCGGCTCTAATTACTCTGCCAGCTGCGCTGCATTACCCACTAACCTCTCCCAGTATTTAAAGTCCCGTCTCTCAGCTCTCCTTTGTCAGATCGTCTGCAAAGCTCACACCCGGAACCTGTGTGCTCGCGCTTCTGGCTCACCCTTGTTTTGTGACCCCGGACCTGCCTGATTCTTGGATACTCTTCTGCCCCAGGAAAACCAGACCTGCTTTCTGCCATTACGACTCCTGACTACTCTTCGACCCCGGTAACTCTGACCAGCCTTCTGCCTTGCTACAACGTATTTGGATTTCCCTTGAACTGTACTTCTGCCTTGTTTCATCCGCCCCGTTGTGTCTGTGTTTCCTCCCCCCCAGGACTTCTGGACCACCAACCACCGGCGTCATCGGACGCACCGCTGCCACTGGGGGGGGGCACAGACCCAGCACATTGGACGGGATAACCCCTGGAGCCTTCACTCACTCCCTACTTCCCTTTTCCCTTAAGTTTTAATAAACTTTCTGGTGTGACGCAATTGTGGTCCTCTTGTCGTCTGTCTGAACCGTGACAGTACGATCTGACCATCATGGACTCAGCGCACACTTCCCCCGACATGGAAACCGAAGAACCTGAGCAACCCACCGCCATGCTACGCCTGGAACACACTGAGAGAGAGCTAGGCCGCATGAGCGGCGACATCACCTCTCTGCTTCAGGTCGGCCACCAACAGCATCAGCAGTTCCAGCAGCACCAGCAGCAGTCCCAGCAGCAGCAACAACAACTCGCCAGGATCATCCAACTCCTCACCAACCTTACCCCAGCCAGTCTGCCCACCAGCCCTGCCTCCGAGTCACCTGCCCCGGTCATTTCAGCCGCTGCCCCGGAACCCAAGATTGGAAACCCCGAGCGGTTCAACGGCGATTCTACCCAGGTCCGGCCATTCCTGACTAGCTGCCGACTTCAGTTCTCCTTGCAGCCAAGGACCTTCGCCACGGAGGGGGCTAGGGTCGGGTATGCCATCACTCACCTGACGGGCCGAGCTCGACTCTGGGGAACAGCAGAGTTCGAACGTCAAACCCCCGCATGTGCAACCTTCGACCTGTTTGCTGAGGAGATGCTGAAGGTGTTTGACCTGGATTCACCAACCGCAGAGGCGTCTCGTGAACTGTTCAGTATTCGACAAGGCAGACGTACAGTCGCAGACCATTCCATCGACTTCCGAACCCTGGCAAGACGAAGTTCTTGGAACACACCATCGTTGGTGGACGCGTTCTTCCATAGCTTGGCTGACTATATCAAGGACGAGTTGGTCTCCCATGAACTGCCTTCCACTCTTGATGAAGCCATCGCACTGACTGTCCGGATCGACAGAAGGATACAGACCCGTCGTCGTGAGAGGGGGGCGCCAAGGTCCACCAACTACCGGCATTCGGAGAGATCCGACTGGGCTCCTGTCAGCTACTGCCACTCACCCAAGTCAGCTTGATCAGTCTGAGCCTATGGAGATTGGGCGAGCCTCTCTCACTCCTGCAGAGCGCCAGCGCCGCTTCACCTCAAACCTCTGCCTCTATTGTGGAGGTGATGGACATCGTGTGGTAACCTGCCCTTTAAAAGCCGAAGCTCACCGGGCATAGGGGAGTCCGGTTGAGCTCAATGACCATCCAGTCCTCCGACCGCAAACCCTTGCTGCAAGTTCACCTCCGCCTCTCTGACTCTACTCACACCCTGGCTGCTCTGGTGGATTCTGGCGCCGAAGCCAACATAATGGACATCAAGCTGGCACGCCAACTGGGACTGGAGAACCTCCGTTTGACACCTCCTATTCCTGCCCGGGCACTGGACGGACACTTACTCGGATCGGTCACTCATGTCACGGCCCCGGTCTTGATGGGTCTGTCCGGAAACCATCAAGAAACTATCCAGTTTCACCTGCTCCCCTCTCCAGGCCAACCCCTCATCCTGGGTTACCCATGGCTCCGCCCGGCACAACCCTCAGCTCGACTGGGTGACCGGGGTGATCAGGGAGTGGGGAGAGGACTGCCACCGAACCTGCCTGCTTGCTGCCGCACTACCCCCTCGGCCAGTACCTACTAACTCCGCCCCTGACCTCTCCCATGTCCCAGAATGCTACCATGGTCTCAGAGAAGTGTTTAACAAAGCAAGAGCCACATCTCTGCCCCCCTCACCGACCGTACGACTGTGCCATCGACCTCCTCCCTGGAACAGCCCCTCCTAGGGGCCGTCTTTATTCGTTGTCTGCTCCTGAAAGAAGGTCCATGGAGGACTACATCAATGACTCTCTGTCCACAGGATTGATCCGTTCATCTTCATCTCCGGCTGGTGCTGGCTTCTTCTTTGTGGGGAAGAGGGACGGATCTCTTCGCCCCTGCATCGACTACAGGGGACTCAACGACATCACAGTGAAAAACCGTTACCCTCTCCCTCTGCTCACCTCTGCTTTTGAGTTGCTCCAGGGAGCCACTGTTTTTACCAAGTTGGATCTCAGAAACGCTTACCACCTAGTGCGGATCCGGGAGGGAGATGAATGGAAGACCGCATTCAATACACCAACAGGCCACTACGAGTATCTGGTTATGCCTTTTGGCCTCACCAATGCTCCTGCTGTGTTCCAGGCTCTAGTGAATGATGTACTGCGGGACATGTTAAACAAGTTTGTCTTCGTTTACCTGGATGACATCTTAATCTACTCCAGAAACCTGTCTGAACACACCCGCCATGTCCAGCAAGTCCTTCATCGTCTTCTGGAGAATTCCCTCACGCCAAGGCAGAGAAGTGTGAGTTTCACGTCAAGACAGTGGCCTTCCTGGGGTACATAGTGGCAGAGGGAAGTATCCAAATGGATCCTGCCAAAGTATCAGCAGTCACGTCATGGCCAGTTCCGGAGAACAGAAAGAAGCTGCAACAGTTTCTGGGGTTTGCTAACTTCTATAGAAAGTTTATCCGGAACTACAGTACCGTTGCTGCCCCTCTCACTGCTCTAACCAGCACCAAGCAACCCTTCACCTGGACCCCAGCAGCCGACAAGGCCTTCAGTACCCTCAAGGTAAGGTTCACCTCCGCTCCCATCCTCCAGATGCCTGACGTGGACCGGCAATTCATTGTGGAGGTGGACGCCTCGGATGTGGGAGTTGGTGCTGTGATTTCTCAGTGGGCTGCGGAGGATAGGAAGCTCCATCCCTGTGCCTTTTTCTCACGTCGGTTGTCCCCCCTCTGAGTGCAATTACGACATAGGGAACCGAGAGCTGCTGGCTGTGAAGCTTGCCTTGGAGGAGTGGCGTCACTGGCTGGAGGGGTCCACCATTCCATTTCTCGTTTGGACCGATCATAAGAACTTGGAGTACATCCGCACGGCCAAACGGTTGAACTCCAGGCAGTCCCGCTGGGCCCTGTTCTTCACCAGGTTTAATTTCACTCTGTCATACCGGCCTGGATCACGCAACACCAAGCCAGACGCCCTCTCCCGTCAATTCCAGAAGGATGACAACCCCTCCAAGGATCCTGTGTCGATTCTGCCAAGTCCCTGCATCGTAGCAGCTCTGACCTGGGCTGTTGAGGAACAGGTGCTGGAAGCTCTCCGTAACCAGCCCGGTCCCAGCACTTGCCCAGCTGACCGCCTTTTGTCCCCGAAAACCTAAGGTCCCAGGTCGTTCAGTGGGGACATGACTCCCGCCTAGCTTGTCACCCTGGCTCCACCCGCACTTACAACCTGCTCGCCCAGAGGTTCTGGTGGCCCGCTCTGAGAAAGGATGTACGGGAATTCGTCCAAGCCTGCCCCATCTGCAACCAACACAAGTCGTCCTGCCAGCCCCCAGCCGGATTGCTGCAGCCCCTGCCTGTGCCCAGACGTCCCTGGTCTCACATCGCCCTTGACTTTGTCACGGGGCTGCCCCCCTTCAAGGGGCAAGACCGTCATTCTCACCATAGTTGACCGATTCAGCAAGATGGCACACTTCATTCCCCTCCCCAAGCTCCCAACCGCCAAGGAGACCGCCCAGGTGGTCCTGGAACACGTCTTCCGGATCCACGGACTGCCAAAGGATGTAGTTTCTGACCGTGGTCCACAATTCTCCTCCGCTTTTTGGAAGGAGTTCTGTCACCTGCTGGGAGCCACAGTCAGTCTGACTTCCGGATTCCATCCCCAATCCAATGGGCAGTCAGAGCGGGCAAATCAGGAGCTCGAGAAGGCACTGCGATGCATGACTTCACGCAACCCCCACTCCTGGTCGCAGCAATTGACATGGGTGGAGTACGCACACAATTCTCTGACCTGCTCTGCCATCGGTATGTCCCCTTTCCAATGTGTTTATGGATACCAGCCTCCTCTATTTGCCAGTCAGGAAGGGGAGGTTACTTGCCCATCTGCACTTGCGTTTGCCCGTCGATGTCGCCGCACCTGGTCACAGGCCCGAGCCACACTTCTCAGATCCGTTGCCAGCTACACTACCGGGGCCAACCGTCGGAGAATCCCTGCTCCCACCTACCATGTTGGTCAAAGGGTGTGGTTGTCGTCAAGGAACCTGCCACTCAGGGTGGAGTCGCAGAAGTTGGCACCTCGGTTCATTGGCCCATTCCCTATCATAAGAGTGATTAGCCCAACTGCTGTCCGGCTCCAACTGCCTAATTCCATGAGGGTGCACCCCACTTTCCATGTGTCTAAGATTAAGCCCATTCATGAGAGTCCGCTGGTCCCTGCTGCGCCTTGTCCTCCTCCTCCACGGCTCGTCGATGGTGGTCTGGTTTACACCGTCCGCCGCCTGCTTCGGTCCAGACGGAGGGGTAGGGGTCTCCAGTACCTCATTGACTGGGAGGGCTATGGACCTGAGGAAAGGACCTGGGTGCCAGCTAGTCGGATTGTGGATAGGACTCTCATCACCGCCTTCCACCAACGGCATCCTGATCAACCTGCAATCCGTAGGGGCCGCCCCAGAGGGATCCCTAACCGTCCTGCCCGCTCGGCTTCCTGTCCTGTGCCTGATCCTGTCTCGGGACCTGTCCCATCTCCCGACCACGGCCCTCCGGCTTCCTCCGAGGATGAGGGCGTTCGCTCGGACCGTTCGGAGGAGTTCTAGCCCTCCTCCGGCTCCCCTCCTCCCGCCCGGCGTGGTGTTGCTCTTGGGACTTCTGGGGCCGTCCCTTGGGGGGGTTCTGTCATGAGCCCTCTCACTCCACCGGGTTACCACCTTAATGTGTTTCCACTATCTTCCACTCTGCTCATCTCTCTCTCTCTACTCAGCCTAACGAGCTCCACCTGTCCCTGCTCTGCTCGGCTCTAATTACTCTGCCAGCTGCGCTGCATTACCCACTAACCTCTCCCAGTATTTAAAGTCCCGTCTCTCAGCTCTCCTTTGTCAGATCGTCTGCAAAGCTCACACCCGGAACCTGTGTGCTCGCGCTTCTGGCTCACCCTTGTTTTGTGACCCCGGACCTGCCTGATTCTTGGATACTCTTCTGCCCCAGGAAAACCAGACCTGCTTTCTGCCATTACGACTCCTGACTACTCTTCGACCCCGGTAACTCTGACCAGCCTTCTGCCTTGCTACAACGTATTTGGATTTCCCTTGAACTGTACTTCTGCCTTGTTTCATCCGCCCCGTTGTGTCTGTGTTTCCTCCCCCCCCAGGACTTCTGGACCACCAACCACCGGCGTCATCGGACGCACCGCTGCCACTGGGGGGGGGCACAGACCCAGCACATTGGACGGGATAACCCCTGGAGCCTTCACTCACTCCCTACTTCCCTTTTCCCTTAAGTTTTAATAAACTTTCTGGTGTGACGCAATTGTGGTCCTCTTGTCGTCTGTCTGAACCGTGACATACATAAAGCCATGTTGACATGGAACTCTATTCCACATCAAGTAACTGATGCAAGCAGTAAAATCATATATAAAAATACACCTTATGGAACAGCGGGGACTGTGAAGAGACATATACGCATACACACACACATGATAGCATACGCACTATACACACACATACACATGGATTTTGTGTTGTAGACATGTGGTAGTAGAGTAGTGGCCTGAGGGCACACACTTAATGTGTTTTGAAATCTGTTGTGAAATGTAATGTAATGTCTTTAATTGTATATAACTGCCTTAATTTTGCTGGACCCCAGCGTTGTGAAATCTGTTGTGAAATGTAATGTAATGTCTTTAATTGTATATAACTGCTGGACCCCCTAATGGATATCCATAATACATACACATTCAAACTATATCTCTGTAGTAATTATATCTGTCTCTGTAGTACTTAGAGTGCCTTCAGAAAGTATTCATACCCCTTGTCTTATTCCACATGTTGCTGTGTTACAGCCTGAATTCAATATGGATTAAATAAAAACAATTTTCTCACCAATGTACACACAATAACCCATAATGACAGAGTGAAAACATGTTTTTTGACATTTTTGCACATTTATTGTAAATTAAATACAGAAATATCTCATTTATATAAGTATTCACACCCCTGAGTCAATACTTTGTAGAAGCACATTTGGCAGTGATTACAACTGTGAGTCTTTCTGGGTAAGTCTGTAAGAGCTATCCACATCTGGATTATGCAACATTTGCCCATGCTGTGGCTTGTTCTAATACTGATCCCTCTCTAAGCTACCTTTTCCTAGCACAATTCCCTCCTTCATTCACTTTCTCTCTCTCCTATCTTACCCCTTATGGAAAAACCACATGAGTTCAGGTGGAAAATCACATTGATTTCACATGTGACATTTCCACGTTTTGCATGTGAAATCATGTGAAACCATGTGTTTATGGAACACTTCACTAAATTCCTATTCTAGTTCCAATTATTTTAAATACTGGAAAATTAGGAATTGGAATCACCTTGGAACTTAAAAGGAATTGACCTCAACATTGGTTAGCACACTTGGGACGCAACCACACCTAGGATTTGAACTCACAACCCGAAACTTGAATTTCCTGCTTCACCACCAAGTCTGTAGCCAAGACAGAGATCGGCCACATATTGGCAAGAATTCATTTCTGCACTTTGCTAAAAGTTGCCCGTGATTAGGGCTGTTGCGGTGACCGTATTACCGCCACACCAGGTTTAGTCACGATAATTAGGCTTCTCCAAGCTCTGATGCTGCTGCTGGTCATTAGTAGCCTACCAAACTTGCTAACTGCCTAGTACTCAGCAATCTATTGTCCCTCTAATCATTCTGACATCAATGCAAATGTATTTAAAAAATCTAATCAAACACTTACTGAGAGCCCATGAGCTCATGTTGCACAACATTTCAATAGGCTATGCAATTGCGCGAGAAAACAGAGTGATGGCCTCTACTAAAAAGAGGAGGATCCCATCAGCTTTCTATAGGCTAGGGCTGCTATATTTATTTCTCAACTGTCCTAATATTAAGCACAAGCTTATATTTACAACAGGAGTATAGCCTACCTGGCTGGCATGAAAATGAACCACGGGAAAAGCGTCCTCCATTTGCTATTTAAGTGCATAGATGACATGTATTCGTTCCGCTGCCCCTGTTTTGATACAGGTGCATGATAATGGTCCATTCTAAATCAAAACAAATTTCACATGTATATTATTTAGTATACAGTGGGGAGAACAAGTATTTGATACACTGCCGATTTTGCAGGTTTTCCTACTTACAAAGCATGTAGAGGTCTGTAATTGTTATCATAGGTACACTTCAACTGTGAGAGACGGAATCTAAAACAAAAATCCAGAAAATCACATTGTATGATTTTTAAGTAATTAATTTGCATTTTATTGCATGACATAAGTATTTGATCACCTACCAACCAGTAAGAATTCCGGCTCTCACAGACCTGTTAGTTTTTCTTTAAGAAGCCCTCCTGTTCTCCACTCATTACCTGTATTAACTGCACCTGTTTGAACTCGTTACCTGTATAAAAGACACCTGTCCACACACTCAATCAAACAGACTCCAACCTCCCCACAATGGCCAAGACCAGAGAGCTGTGTAAGGACATCAGGGATAAAATTGTAGACCTGCACAAGGCTGGGATGGGCTACAGGACAATAGGCAAGCAGCTTGGTGAGAAGGCAACAACTGTTGGCGCAATTATTAGAAAATGGAAGAAGTTCAAGATGACGGTCAATCACCCTCGGTCTGGGGCTCCATGCAAGATCTTACCTCGTGGGGCATCAATGATCATGAGGAAGGTGAGAGATCAGCCCAGAACTACACGGCAGGACCTGGTCAATGACCTGAAGACAGCTGGGACCACAGTCTCAAAGAAAACCATTAGTAACACACTACGCCGTCATGGATTAAAATCATGCAGTGCATGCAAGGTCCCCCTGCTCAAGCCAGCGCATGTCCAGGCCCGTCTGAAGTTTGCCAATGACCATCTGGATGATCCAGAGGAGGAATGGGAGAAGGTCATGTGGTCTGATGAGACAAAAATTGAGCTTTTTGGTCTAAACTCCCCTCGCCGTGTTTGGAGGAAGAAGAAGGATGAGTACAACCCCAAGAACACCATCCCAACCGTGAAGCATGGAGGTGGAAACATCATTCTTTGGGGATGCTTTTCTGCAAAGGGACAGGACGACTGCACCGTATTGAGGGGAGGATGGATGGGGCCATGTATCGCGAGATCTTGGCCAACAACCTCCTTCCCTCAGTAAGAGCATTGAAGATGGGTCGTGGCTGGGTCTTCCAGCAAGACAACGACCCGAAACACACAGCCAGGGCAACTAAGGAGTGGCTCCGTAAGAAGCATCTCAAGGTCCTGGAGTGGCCTAGCCAGTCTCCAGACCTGAACCCAATAGAAAATCTTTGGAGGGAGCTGAAAGTCCATATTGCCCAGCGACAGCCCAGAAACCTGAAGGATCTGGAGAAGGTCTGTATGGAGGAGTGGGCCAAAATCCCTGCTGCAGTGTGTGCAAACCTGGTCAAGACCTACAGGAAACGTATGATCTCTGTAATTGCAAACAAAGGTTTCTGTACCAAATATTAAGTTCTGCTTTTCTGATGTATCAAATACTTATGTCATGCAATAAAATGCAAATTAATTACTTAAAAATCATACAATGTGATTTACTGGATTGTTGTTTTAGATTCCGTCTCTCACAGTTGAAGTGTACCGATGATAAAAATTACAGACCTCACATAATTAGTTAAATATAGTCCACCTCTGTGCAATCTAAGTGTCACATGATCTCAGTATATATACACCTGTTCTGAAAGGCCCCAGAGTCTGCAACACCAATAAGCAAGGGGCACCACCAAGCAAGTGGCACCATGAAGACCAAGGAGCTCTCCAAACAGGTCAGGAACAAAGTTGTGGAGAAGTACAGATCAGGGTTGGGTTATAAAAAAATATCTGAAACTTTGAACATCCCACGGAGTACCATTATTAAAAAATGGAAAGAATATGGCACCACAACAAACCTGCCAAGAGAGAGCAGCCCTTAATCAGAGAGGCAACAAAGAGACCAAAGATAACCCTGAAGGAGCTGCAAACTCCACAGCGGAGATTGGAGTATCTGTCCATAGGACCACTTCAAGCCATACACGCCACAGAGCCATACACGCCACAGAGCTGGGCTTTACGGAAGAGTGGCCAGAAAGAAGCCATTGCTTAAAGAAAAATATTAGCAAAATATGTTTGGTGTTCGCCAAAAGGCATGTGGGAGACTCCCCAAACATATGGAAGATGGTACTCTGGTCAGATGAGACTAAAATTGAGCTTTTTGGCCGTTAAGGAAAACGCTGTGAAGCATGGTGGTGGCAGCATCATGCTGTGGGGATGTTTTTCATCGGCTGAAAATGATGTCATGGCTTTAGAAGCTTCTGATAGGCTAATTGACATCATTTGAGTCAATTGGAGGTGTACCTGTGGATGTATTACAAAGCCTACCTTCAAACGCAGTGCCTCTTTGCTTGACATCATGGGAAAATCAAAAGAAATCAGCCAAGACCTCAGAAATAGAAATTGTAGACCTCCACAAGTGTGGTTCATCCTTGGGAGCAATTTCCAAATGCCTGAAGGTACCACGTTCATCTGTACAAACAATAGTACGCAAGTATAAACACAATGGGACCACGCAGCCGTCATACCGCTCAGGAATGAGACGCGTTCTGTCTCCTAGAGATGAACGTAATTTGGTGTGAAAAGTGCAAATCAATCCAGAACAACAGCAAAGGACCTTGTGAAGATGCTGGAGGAAACAGGTACAAAATTATCTATAGCCACAGTAAAACGAGTCCTATATCGACATAACCTGAATGCCACTGCTCCAAAACCACCATAAAAAAGCCAGACTACAGTTTGCAACTGCATATGGAGACAAACATCGTACTTTTTGGAGAAATGTCCTCTGGTCTGATGAAACAAACATAGAACTGTTTGGCCATAATGACCATAGTTATGTTTGGAGGAAAAAGGGAGACGCTTGCAAGCCGAAGAACACCATCCCAACCGTGAAGCACGGGTGTGGCAGCATCATGCCGTGGGGGTGCTTTGCTGCAGGAGGGACTGGTGCACTTCATAAAATAGATGGCATCATGAGGAAGGAAAATGATGTGAATATATTGAAGCAACATCTCAAGACATCAGTCAGGAAGTTAAAGCTTGGTCGCAAATGGGTCTTCCAAATGGACAATGACCTCAAGCATACTTCCAAAGTTGTGGCAAAATGGCTTAAGGCAACAAAGTCAAGGTATTGGAGTGGCCATCAATAAGCCCTGACCTCAATCCTATAGAAAATGTGTGGGCAGAACTGAAAAAGCGTGTGCGAGCAAGGAGGCCTACAAACCTGACTCAGTTACACAAGCTCTGTCAGGAGGAATGGGCCAAAACTCACCCAACTTATTGTGGGAAGCTTGTGGGAGGCTAACCGAAACATTTGTCCCAAGTCAAACAATTTAAAGGCAATGCTACCAAATACTAATTGAGTGTATGTAAACTTCTGACCCACTGGGAATGTGGTGAAAGAAATAAAGCTGAAATAAATAATTCTCTCTACTATTATTCTGACATTTCACATTCTTAAAATAAAGTGGTGATGCTAACTGACCTAAAACAGGGCATTTCTACTAGGATTAAATGTCAGGAATTGTGAAAAACTGAGTTTCAATGTATTTGGTTAAGGTGTATGTAAACTTCCGACTACAACTGTATAAGAAATTACAAAATGCATGTATTCTAATGAAACTGTTACAAAATAAATGAATTGTACGTCAGGCCAGTGAAATGCAAATTACAGAATACTTATTGAAACTATTGAAATATGTATATCAAATACATGTATAGTAAATACTGCCAATCGTTGACACTAGTTTCCCGCAATGTAACCCTGCAACAGTGTACTAACCACTGTGCTTCCAGTAATGCACTGTAAATTCTAGAAATACAGCATGTTGCTGTAGTAAGGTGTTACAGTATTATGCTGTAAATTTGTGTTTTCAGTAAAGGTCCTGTAAATGTACAGTAATTTACTGACTTCTGTGATGCCAGTATTGTACTGTAAATGTACAGTAACCTACTGGCTACTGTGCTGCCAGTAATTTACTGTAAAAATTACAGATTCTTTTTTTACAGTGCACATCTTATGCCGCATTCACGTGATAGGAAACTCAGAAATGTCCGACTTGCTAACTGGTTGTAGTTGTACACTTGCCGCATTCAACCAGTTAGCAAGTTGGAAATGTCAGAGTTCCGACAAGCACGTGAATGCAAAAGTCCACACACACACACACACACACACACACACACACACACACACACACACACACACACACACACACACACACACACATCAACCACTCTGAGTCACAACCCCATGACAGAGTGCCAGTGGTGTGTCGTCCTCTGGCTAGCGTGTTCACAGAATACACACCTCATACCCTGTCTCCTTAAATCCCCCACCCCCCCCACCCCCACCCCCACACACACAAAGCTTATCATGCAAACAAACAGACTAAAGTTACTACATCAACAGTCAAGAGTTTCACCACTTTTCCTTTCCTTGCCCCATTTGCAATTTGATTGTTATTTTTTCTCCCCTCTTTAGTCACTTTCAATCTCACACCCAGCAATTAAAATCAATCGGCCATCGGATTGGCCTGCCTCTGAGGAACCCATATAAGATGGCTGCCAGACAGTGCCTGCGTCCGAAATGGCATCCTATTCCCTATATAGTGCACTACTTTTGACCACGACCTGTAGGGAATGTAGGGAATAGGGTGCTATTTGGGACCCTTCTTTTTTATTTTCTCATTGGTGTTGCTTCATTTCCTTTAAAAAAATATATTTCCCTTTATTACTTTCCAACCCCACCACCCCTTCCCTAATTGGAGTAAACTAGTGAACAACAATGCTTAGGCCTCTACTTCCAGCTTATACATACTATATACATTTTATGGACACAGTCAGTTTTACAATAATTATATTTTGTTTGTTTTTACTCCTGAACTTCCTCTACCCTCAACCTCTCTGATCATTTTCATGATGTCCATCCGGTTTGCTTGGTGTTGCTTCTTACCTCACACACACACGCGCACGCACACACACACACACACACACACACACACACACACACGCAAGCACACACACACACACACACAAACACCACCGCCAGGCCACAATTGGCCAGGACACGACACACATGGGAGGACATGTTTACGCTTTGAAATACTACTGTCATCCGCATAAAGGGGAGATGGTGGAGGGGGGAACAGGGGAGCAATATGCGTTTGTGTGTGTGTCTGTGTGTCTGTGTGTATGTATGGGTCTGTGTGTGTGTTTGTGTGTGTTTCTGTGTGTATATGTGTGTAGGGGTGTGTATGGGTGTGTGTGTGTCTGTGTGTGTGTTTGTGTGTGTGTGTGTGTGTGTATGGGTGTGTATGGGTGTGTGTGTGTGAGTGTGTGTGAGTGCGCTTGTGTATGTGTCTGTAGGAGGGGGTAGTATATGTAGGATGGAGGGTGCTATGATGAAGTGTAAAACCCAGATGGAGGACAGAATAGAAAATATAATAAAAGGTGTGAAGGATTATGGGTAGGTGGTGGCGAGGGCCATTTCACACTGAAATTCAATCTGCTTCGTGTGGAGAGGTTCTACACTCACTGTGTTGTTTCCCTCCCCGCTCGCTATCAACACACACATACACACACACACCGATGCTATATTGCTATTGATCAACAGCAGTTATCAGACATGAGAGAGGCATGGTACTCCCTGTGAATGCACACCGAGAACAATCCACTATATCATATAAAATACATCATAAAACGCACAGGGAATCTCATTAGAAAAGCAGACTAAAAGCGACCAATATTGATAGGATGACTTGGGTTCTGTCCAAAATGGCACCCTATTCCCTATATAGTGCAATACCTTTGACCAGGAAGTGCACTATGTAGGGAATAGGGTGCAATTTTGGATGCACGCTAGGATGCACCACAGTGGATTGCAGTGCAGTGATAGGATAGGTGAATCCACTGGAATGAAAATGTATAACCTTTAGTTATATTCTATACTGCTGTCTTCTTGTGTGTTGGAGAGTGTTTGATGAGTACAAGTTTTTCAGTCAAGTTTCACATTACATTTTTCAACTATGACTAGTCGCCTTAAACCTAGTACAGTCACAGCCTACCAATTCACTGTATGTAACCTCTCTCTCTCTCTCTCTCTCTCTCTCTCTCTCTCTCTCTCTCTCTCTCTCTCTCTCTCTCTCTCTCTCTCTCTCTCTCTCTCTCTCTCTCTCTCTCTCTCTCTCTCTCTCTCTCTCTCTCTCTCTCTCTCTCTCTCTACCTCCCTTGCTCTGTCTTTCTTTCTCTACCCCTCTTCTTCCTTCCTTATACAGTTCTGCCCTTGGGAGTTTTTGCTCTTGATTTCTCTCTGGCCCTCAAGCTGGGACTGGGTATAGAGTGTGTGTGTGTGTGTGTGTGTGTATGTGTGTGTGTGCGCACGCGTGTGTCAGTTTGAGTGTGTGTGTTTACGTGCGCATTTGTCAGTGTGTGTGACTCAATTCAAAAATTGAAAATTTTATTTTATTAATAAAGTGTCCCTGTTAAGGGACCCCTGCAGTATCTATCTACTTGTTTATCCCTCTCTGTCTCCTTGAGTGTGCCTATGGCCTGGATCTGAGGGCCTCTCTGCTACCTGCTCTACCCACACAAAGCAGCACCTGGCCTGGGTACTTTTCCTTTCAGACCCCCCTCAAGCTCTGGAGCTCCAGCAATCCCCTGATGACCTGAGCTAACCACACTAGCTGCTGTAGCTTCCTGCTAGCATCAGGCTATATCCAGCTAGAGTCTTCAATGCTAATGCTAGATTCTATCACTTTTGTGAGGTAAAAAAGAGAAAGCACTCAATTGTAACCGATTCAGCCCATTTTTTGAAAACTCCTTTGGGAGAAAGGGTGGATGGAGGAGAGGAGGGGGAAGGTGGGAGGGAGGGAGGGTGGGAGGTAGAGAGCGAGAGAGAAAGGGTGGGTGGGTGGGAGTGAGATAGGTATTTAAATTCTTCCAAGAAGCTCCCCAAAGCTTTGGCATTCATATTTCTGCCAGATTTTGAAATCCAAGTCCATCACACACACACACACACACACACACACATCCAGGCATAAACAGTCCCACGGACCCCCGTTGCCCCCGGCCCAGTTTCCCGGTTTCTCCCGCTCTGGTGTAATAATTGTATGGGAACGCCTGTGTATTAATTACATTTATATGGATTTCTTCCCCCAAGCCACATTAATAGCCTCTGGTCTGTATGGAGATAATGGTAATGAGACTCAATAATCTATTAAACTTTTCACTCCATACATCCACTAACTATTACAAACATATAAACAATTTACTCCATACATCCACAAACCATTACAAACATATAAACTATTCACTCCATACATCCACAAACCATTACAAACATATAAACTATTCACTCCATACATCCACAAACCATTACAAACATATAAACTATTCACTCCATACATCCACAAACTATTACACATTTATCAACTAGTCACTCCATACATCCAAAACTGTTATAAACATATAAACTATTCACTAAATACATTTACTAACTATTATAATAGCTCTGTACAGAGAATGTTCACAGAGCTCATAGTACA
Source organism: Coregonus clupeaformis (assembly GCF_020615455.1). Classification (NCBI taxonomy): domain Eukaryota; kingdom Metazoa; phylum Chordata; class Actinopteri; order Salmoniformes; family Salmonidae; genus Coregonus; species Coregonus clupeaformis. The sequence goes on from NC_059192.1 coordinate 86,287,037, forward strand.
CTTTTTAACAGTCAATTTGAAACTGCAAGTTTGAAAGACATAGAGTGAGGGTTGTGTACTAAAAACACCTTGTCGATAGAAATTGATAGTTGTAATGCGTACAACTGCAAGTTTGTCATTCATAGGATAGGTAGTCAGTGTCAGTGTCAGTGTTAACGTTACATTTGAGGGAGGTGAAAACTGGGTCTGGATAGCTATTAATAGCTGTAATGTGTATTGGGGTGTAAATTAGATAATATATAGATAGATAGATAGATAGATAGATAGATAGATAGATAGATAGATAGATAGATAGATAGATAGATAGATAGATAGATAGATAGATAGATAGATAGATAGATAGATAGATAGATAGATAGATAGATAGATAGATAGATAGATAGATAGATAGATAGATAGATAGATAGATAGATAGATAGATAGATAGATAGATAGATAGATAGATAGATAGAGAAAGATTGTTGATTGATGTTGATAGAAGTAGTATGTCTGTGTGTGTGTGTATAGGTGAGGAAGGTGAGTCCTACCTTGTTGTTTCTGCAATCTCAGAAGGCCTTGGTCTGGAAAGACGATGTCCACTGGTGTCTGATGCTCCTTGCTCTCTATCACACACTCAGAATCTATTCTCTTCTTCACGCCTGAGAGAGAGAGAGAGAGAGAGAGAGAGAGAGAGAGAGAGAGAGAGAGAGAGAGAGAGAGAGAGTTGGTTAGTGAATTCCCACAAGGATAGGTTGTGTGTGTTCTGACCTTATCGTTGAGCTGTGTCGATATCAGTTCATGATCATCACCTCTGTCTGTCTATACGTGTGGGTACACAAATACACACACACACACGCACACACCGAAGTATGGGGTCAATGTAAAGGTGTGCTGGTGGGTGGGCAGAGGGCAGAAGAGAAACAGAGAAATTCAATAGTAGAAAAAGAGTAGAAACAGTCGTTCAATGTCATTCCACCATCTCAGATTGCTCTGAAATCGTTTCTGTAGTTAGAAACAGATAAGATACAGTGAGGGAAAAAAGTATTTGATCCCCTGCTGATTTTGTACATTTGCCCATTGACAAAGACATGATCCGTCTATAATTTTAATGGTAGGTTTATTTGAACAGTGAGAGACAGAATAACAACAAAAAAATCCAGAAAAATGCATGTTAAAATGTTATAAATTAATTTGCATTTTAATGAGGGAAATAAGTATTTGACCCCTCTGCAAAACATGACTTAGTACTTGGTGGCAAAACCCTTGTTGGCAATCACAGAGGTCAGACGTTTCTTGTAGTTGGCCACCAGGTTTGCACACATCTCAGGAGGGATTTTGTCCCACTCTTCTTTGCAGATCTTCTCCAAGTCATTAAGGTTTCGAGCCTGATGTTTGGCAACTCGAACCTTCAGCTCCCTCCACAGATTTTCGATGGGATTAGGCCACTCCAGGACCTTAATGTGCTTCTTCTTGAGCCACTCCTTTGTTGCCTTGGCCGTGTGTTTTGGGTCATTGTCATGCTGGAATACCCATCCACGACCCATTTTCAATGCCCTGGCTGAGGGAAGGAGGTTCTCACCTAAGATTTGACGGTACATGGCCCCGTCCATCGTCCCTTTGATGCGGTGAAGTTGTCCTGTCCCCTTAGAAGAAAAACACCCCCAAAGCATAATGTCTCCATCTCCATGTTTGACGGTGGGGATGGTGTTCTTGGGGTCATAGGCAGCATTCCTCCTCCTCCAAACACGGCGAGTTGAGTTGATGCCAAAGAGCTCGATTTTGGTCTCATCTGACCACAACACTTTCACCCAGTTCTCCTCTGAATCATTCAGATGTTCATTGGCAAACTTCAGACGGGCCTGTATATGTGCTTTCTTGAGCAGGGGGACCTTGCGGGCTCTGCAGGATTTCAGTCCTTCACGGCGTAGTGTGTTACCAATTGTTTTCTTGGTGACTATGGTCCCAGCTGCCTTGAGATCATTGACAAGATCCTCCTGTGTAGTTCTGGGCTGATTCCTCACCGTTCTCATGATCATTGCAACTCCACGAGGTGAGATCTTGCATGGAGCCCCAGGCCGAGGGAGATTGACAGTTCTTTTGTGTTTCTTCCATTTGCGAATAATCACACCAACTGTTGTCACCTTCTCACCAAGCTGCTTGGCGGTGGTCTTGTAGCCCATTCCAGCCTTGTGTAGGTCTACAATCTTGTCCCTGACATCCTTGGAGAGCTCTTTGGTCTTGGCCATGGTGGAGAGTTTGGAATCTGATTGATTGATTGCTTCTGTGGACAGGTGTCTTTTATACAGGTAACAAGCTGAGATTAGGAGCACTCCCTTTAAGAGTGTGCTCCTAATCTCAGCTCGTTACCTGTATAAAAGACACCTGGGAGCCAGAAATCTTTCTGATTGAGAGGGGGTCAAATACTTATTTCCCTCATTAAAATGCAAATCAATTTATAACATTTTTGACATGCATTTTTCTGGATTTTTTTGTTGTTATTCTGTCTCTCACTGTTCAAATAAACCTACCATTAAAATTATAGACTGATCATTTCTTTGTCAGTGGTCAAACATACAAAATCAGCAGGGGATCAAATACTTTTTTCCCACACTGTAAGCATTCCGGAAACATTATTTTGTTGAAATATAATTTGATCTCTGAGAAAATAAGTTAATGGATTGCACCCAAATTGGCCATTTTAATTTATAGGATTCATATAATATTCAATAATTACAGTACCTCATCCGATTTGGACCAAAAGCCATCCACGGACCCCCCACACCCCACTCCAACCCCACCCCAACAACGAGTATATAGTATCAGTTCTATATGTATGACAAGAGGTATGTAGCTGTGTATTGGAGTATTGTTTCTTCACCCTATGTAATGTATTCTCAGTGTTGTGATGTAATTTGTTTTGTTCAGATAAATTAGTCATTGAAGTTGTTGGGTTTATGTCCCATCTCACACCCTGATATTACCAGGTTCTGACCTCTAGATGGTGCTGTTCCTCTAGATGGTGCTATTAGGTGATTATTTTTTAATAATAATAATAATATGCCATTTAGCAGACGCTTTTATCCAAAGCGACTTACAGTCATGCGTGCATACATTTTTGTGTATGGGTGGTCCCGGGGTTCGAACCCACTACCTTGGCGTTACAAGCGCCGTGCTCTACCAGCTGAGCTACAGAGGACCACAAGACATTATTTAGTTTTAGAAATATTTAGGACTAACTTATTCCTTGCCACCCACTCTGAAACTAACTGCAGCTCTTTGTTAAGTGTTGCAGTCATTTCAGTCGATGTAGTAGCTGACCTGCATAGTGTTGAGTCATCTGCATACATAGACACACTGCCTTTACTCAAAGCCAGTGGCATGACGTTAGTAAAGATTGAAAAAAGTAAGGGGCCTAGAGAGCTGCCCTGGGGAATTCCTGATTCTACCTGGATTATGTTGGAGAGGCTTCCATTAAAGAACACCCTCTGTGTTCTGTTAGACAGGTAACTCTTTATCAACAATATAACAGGGGGTGTAAAGCCGTAACACATACTTTTTTTTTGCAACAGACTATGATCGATAATGTCAAAAGCCGCACTGAAGTCTACAGCCCCCACAATCGTTTTATCATCAATTTCTCTCAGCCAATCATCAGTCATTTGTGTAAGTACTGTGCTTGTTATATGTCCTTCCCTATAAGAGAGCTGAAAGTCTTTTGTCAATTTGTTTACTGTAAAATAGCATTGTATCTGGTCAAACATAGTTTTTCTCCAAAAGTTTACTAAGAGTTGGTAACAGGCTGACTGGTCGGCTATTTGAGCCAGTAAAGGGGGCTTTACTACTCTTGGCGGAATTACTTTTGCTACACTCCAGGCCTGGGGGAACACACTTTCTAGTAGGCTTAAATTGAAAATATGGCAAATAGGAGCAGCAATATCGTTCGCTATTACAGTGGCTTGCAAAAGTATTCACCCCCCTTGGAATATTTCCTATTTTGTTGCTTTACAACCTGTAATTAAAATGGATTTTTGGGGGGTTTGTATCATTTGATTTACACAACATGCCTACCACTTTGAAGAAGCAAAAATGTTTTTTTTGTGGAACAAAAAAGAAAAAAAAAAGATTTAAAAAAAATTGAGCGTGCATAACTATTCACCCCCCAAAGTCAATACTTTGTAGAGCCACCTTTTGCAGCAATTACATCTGCATTTCTCTTGGGGGTATGTCTCCATAAGCTTGGCACATCTAGCCACTGGGATTTTTGCCCATTCTTCAAGGCAAAACTGCTCCAGCTCCTTCAAGTTGGATTGGTTCCGCTGGTGTACAGCAATCTTTAAGTCATACCACAGATTCTCAATTGGATTGAGGTCTGGGCTTTGACTAGGCCATTCCAAGACATTTAAATGTTTCCCCTTAAACCACTCGAGTGTTGCTTTAGCAGTATGCTTAGGGTCATTGTCCTGCTGGAAGGTGAACCCCTGTCCCAGTCTGAAATCTCTGGAAGACTGAAACAGGCTTCCCTGAAGAATTTCCCTGTATTTAGCACCATCCATCATTCCTTCAATTCTGACCAGTTTCCCAGTCCCTGCCAATGAAACACATCCCCACAGCATGATGCTGCCACCACCATGCTTCACTGTGGGGATGGTGTTCTCGGGGTGATGAGAGTTGTTGGGTTTGCGCCAGACATAACGTTTTCCTTGATGGCCAAAAAGCTCAATTTTAGTCTCCTCTGACCAGAGTACCTTCTTCCATATGTTTGGGGAATCTCCCACATGCCTTTTGGTGAACACCAAATGTGTTTGCTTATTTTTTTCTTTAAGCAATGGCTTTTTTCGTGGAGTGTATGGCTTAAAGTGGTCCTATGAACAGATACTCCAATCTCCGCTGTGGAGCTTTGCAGCTCCTTCAGGGTTATCTTTGGTCTCTTTGTTGCCCTCCTTGCCTGGTCTGTGAGTTTTGGTGGGCTGCTCTCTCTGGCAGGTTTGTTGTGGTGCCATATTCTTTCCATTTTTTAATAATGGATTTAATGGTGCTCCGTGTTTTTTTTTATAACCCAACCCTGATCTGTACTTCTCCACAACTTTGTTCCTGACCTGTTTGGAGAGCTCCTTGGTCTTCATGGTGCCGCTTGTTTGGTGGTGCCCCTTGCTTAGTGGTGTTGCAGACTCTGGGGCCTTTCAGAACAGGTGCATATATACTGAGATCATGTGACACTTAGATTGCACACAGGTGGACTTTATTTCACTAATTATGTGACTTCTGAAGGTAATTGGTTGCACCAGATCTTATTTAGGGGCTTCATAGCAAAGGGGGTGGAAACACATGCACACACCACTTTTCCATTATTTATCTTTTATAATTTTTTTCATTTCACTTCACCAATTTGGACTATGCCCATTAAATGAAATCCAAATAAAAAATCTATTTAAATTACAGGTTGTAATGCAACAAAATAGGAAAAACGCCAAGTGGGATTAATACTTTTGCAAGGCACTGTGTCCTCAGTAATTTTCCATCCAAGTTGTCAGACCCTGGTGGCTTGTCATTGTGTATAGACAACAATACCTTTTTCACCTCTTCCACACTCACTTTATGGAATTCAAAATTACAATGCTTGTCTTTCATAATTTGGTTGCTGTCATACCTGGTCCATAGACTGCTTACAGGGTAAGAAAACCAACATTTAATTTTGTAATGTGGTTGAACTATCCCTTTAACAATGTGAGGGTGGTGGGATTCCTTAAAAAAGAATCACCTAATAGCAGGAACAGCACCATCTAGAGCTCAGAACCTGGTAATATCAGGATGTAAGATGGGACATAAACCCAACAACTTCATTGACAAATTTCTCTGAAGAGGAAAAAAATAAACATAACCAAATTCACTGCGAATACATTACATAGGATGAGGAAACAATACTCAGAGCAGCAACTCCATACAATAATATGCCATTTAGCAGATGCTTTTATCCAAAGTGACTTACAGTCATGCATGCATACATTTTTTGTGTATGGGTGGTCGCGGGGATCGAACCCACTACCCTGGCATTACAAGCGCCGTGCTCTACCAGCTGAGCTAAAGAGGACCACAACTTGTCAAATATAGAGAACTGACACGATATACTCATTGTTGGGGTGGGATTGGAGTGGGGTGTGGGGTGTGGGGGTATCCATGGGTGGCTTTTGACCATTTCTTCGGAATGCTCATGTCTATCTCATTGTTAGAACAAAGTTTGGTCCAAATAGGATGTTAGGTACTATATTTATTGAATATTAAAGTGGCCAATTTGGGTGCAATCAATTAGCTTAATTTCAACAAAATAATGTTGCACAAATTCTAATCTTACAACAGAGACGATTTCAGAACAATCTGAGATGATGGGTGTCGAAATCCTCTTTCTTGTGCTCTTTGAGGTGGATCGACCCATAAGGAAAACTGCGTAGTGTGCTTTGTAGTACAGTGTCTTGCTGAAACGAGGGTGGTTTTACCACACCCTGACTGTCATCAATCCACTGGCCTTGCACAGACTGCAGTGACTCAATACAAAACCATTTATTTTATCTCTCTATCACTCACGTTTACTCTCACTCTCTTAGATATACTCTCCCTCAGTGTCCCGCTTCAACTCCTTTTTCCTGTTCTTCTCTCCCTCCAGCAGCCAATACATATTTTTTACCCCCCCTCTCTCTCTCTCTCTCTCTCTCTCTATCTCCCCCTCTCTCTCTCCCCATATTTTGCTCTCTTTCTTCCACAGTCTCCTGCCCTCACTCTCTTTGCCTCTCCCTCAGTCAAAAAATAAGGACAGAGAGGACTCAGCTTTCCTGAAGAGCGATAGAGCAAAGGAGAGGCCTGGGGCGATACGTAAACATGATCGACACTTCAGCCAAAAATACAGCATACTGTATCTCTCTTAGAAACAACCCAGGAAAAGAGAGGGGAGAAGAGAGAGTGAGAGAGAGAGAGAAAGAGAGAGGGGGGAGGGAGAGATGGAAACAGAACCGGCGAGAGAACAAAATAGTGTGAAAGTGCGCGCGCGAGAGAGAGAGAGAGAGAGAGAGATGGCAGTCTCACTCAGGCAAGGGGGGATTAGTGAAATCTAAGCCCCCTCTCTGTGCTGCTCCTTTTGGGTTTACTGTCAAATAACAGCCCTTGGCTTTGGCCAATATATTGCTGCTGAGAGAGAGGCTGTTGGATTGTTCCTTAATTTCATTCTGAATTAAATTAAGGGGTGGTTTGGAGAGTCATGGCTGGGAACTCAAACTGGGAACAGAGGACTGTGTGTGTGTGTGTGTGTGTGTGTGTGTGTGTGTGTGTGTGTGTGTGTGTGTGTGTGTGTGTGTGTGTGTGTGTGTGTGTGTGTGTGTGTGTGTGTGTGTGTGTGTGTGTGTGTGTGTGTGTGTGTGTCCGTTCGTGTGAGTGTGCGACACTCTCTCTCTCTCTCTCTCTCTGTGTGTGTGTGTCCGTTCGTGTGAGTGTGCGACTGGCGAGTGTGTGTGCGTGTAGTCAAATCTACAACTATTATCTTCATGATCATGCTTAGAAAATTGTTGTACATAAAAACATAATGTTTTGTAAGTTCCCTGTATTTTCCGTTATGATATCTATCAATGTATCTTTAAAAGATAAAAGACAAACAATAAACCAACAACATGCGTCCTTATGATTCCTTCACCTAAACTCCAACCTTAACACAGTTGAAGTCAGTGCACTAAACATTTAGTTAAAGCCTGCCTGATTAAAATGCATTTAGAGAGCAGTTGGGGACAAGAGAGACGCTGCAGAGCGTCAAACTCAAAGCGCTAAACAATTACCTTGCCAGGGACCACAGGAACATTAACATATTAAAGGGACTGGGACACTTGAGGACAAAGATAATGATGGTGGGATTGAAATAGCTCACACTTTAATTTGGACACACAGACATGCAAACACACACACACACACAAACACTGTGGTAGATAAACTAATCAAGCACCTATAACATGTATGCTGATGTGTGTGTGTGTGTGAGTGTGTTTGTGTTTGTGTTTGTGTGTGTGAGTGTGTATGTCCAACATAGTTTCTGCTCATTCCATGACAGCATCACTGTCATTGTCAACAGGAACATGGCTGAACTTGGAGAAACTTTCATTTTCAGCTGCTGGGGAATCTCGCCACTCTGCCCTTCCAGCCATGGCCGCGCGTGTGTGTGTTTTTGTGCGCGTGTTTTTGTGTGTGTAGAGACATGTAGTTCAGTGGCATGGAACTGATTGCCCTGCCAAACTCTGACAATTACTATATGGGCACAGAGACATTGCCATTGCCATTGCCACTGACACACACACACACACACACACACACACATAGCCTCCAGACGTCTGATCCATACACCTCTCCACTGGCGTGAGACGGATGTGAGAATCCTGTTCCCTGCTGACTGGGCTCACGGGAGCAAACACACACACACACACACACACACACAAAAGGCCTGTTTGTCAAAACTTGAGGAGCACTGTCCCAAAATAACCTGGTCACACACATCACACCCAAACCTTCATACACTGTATGCATTGTATTCTAATAAACAATGCTAAAGAATGAGTAAGAAAGAAGCCCTATAGTATCCAATTACGTGAAATCCTGAAGTGAAACTATGAGATGAAGTTGCAGGCTGCAGGCATAGTGTAGTATTTATGTAGTACTCTGTTGAGGCGTTTTAGCTGTGGATGTGGAGCTAATATTCAGTGTGTGTGTGTGTGTGTGTGTGTGTATGTGTGTGTGTGTGTGTGTGTGTGCGTGTGTGTGCATGTGGCTAATACACTTCTCTGACTAGCCTACACACACCTGCTAACCATAACTATCTATCTTGTCTCACGTCAGAATTAGACGTTCATCCATGTTTCTCAAACGTCACATTTCAAAATTGTTGCAAATGTCAAATTTCTAAGTGTTTAAGGTTAAGTTCAGGCATTAACTCTGAATTTTTAAGGTTAGGGTTAAGTTTAGGCATTGACTCTTATATCTTAAGGTTAGACATTAACTCTGAATGGTTAAGGTAAGGGTTACGGTTTTAAATAGGCTTAAAACATAATCTCAAAAACAACTTTCTATTGCTGGATTTGAACTTGCAACCTTTGGAGTCAAAGGCAGATGCTCACGCCCATCCAACACCCTAGCAAAACCAAAACCTACTTGAAGGTAACAGTGCTCACTTGCTCACTGTTGCCCCTAGTGGCCGATTTCCACATCATCTCCCGACATCCTCAGACATGGATGGAGGTCGAATACTGACTTGTATCACGGGTGATCTGGCTATTACACCTTCATTTAACCAGGTAAGCCAGTTGAGAACAAGTTCTCATTTACAACTGCGACCACAATGCATCTGCATCTGGACATTAGCTCAACACCACAGCACTACTGGGGAAGAGAGAATAGAGATAGCATAGCTCTCTCTACCTCGCTCCTCTCTGTCCTTCTCCTCTCATCGCTCCCTTTCTACCACACATCATCTCTCTCTCTTTCTCTCTAACCCCTATTGTGTTTTTTTATCCTTCTGTTTCCCTGCTTCTCTCTCTCTCCCTCTCTCTCTCTCTCTCTCTCTCTCTCTCTCTCTCTCTCTCTCTCTCTCTCCTCTCGTCTCCCTTTCCACCGCATATGATCTCTATCTGTGATTTGTCCCCACTTGTTTCAAGATGTCTAGCATTGTTCCTGTACCCAAGAAAGTGAAGGTAACTGAACTAAATGACTATCACACTGTAGCACTCACTTCTGTCATAATGAAGTGCTTTGAGAGGCAAGTTAAGGATCATATCACCTCCACATTACCCAACACCTTAGACCCACTACAATTAGCATACCGCCCCAATAGAACCACAGATGACGTAATCGCCATCGCACTGCACACTGCCCTATCCCATCTGGACAAGGAGAATACCTATGTAAGAATGCTGTTTGTCGACTACAGCTCAGCCTTCAACACCATAGTGCCCTCCAAGTTCATCACTAAGCTCAGGGCATAGAGTCTGAACCCCGCCCTGTGCAACTTGGTCCTGGACTTCCTGACGGGCCGACCCCAGATGGTGAAGGTAGGCAGCATCACCTCCGCTATGCTGATCCTCAACACAGGGGCCCCACAAGGGTGCGTGCTCTGCCCCCTCCTGTACTCCCTGTTCACCAATGACTGTGTGGCCATGCACGTCTCCAATTCAATCATCAAGTTTGCTGACGACACAACCGTGATAGGCCTGATTAACAACAACGACGAGACAGCCTACAGGTAGGAAGCGAGGGCCCGGTAGAATAGTGCCAGGAAAATAGCCTGTCCCTCAACGTCAACAAAACGAAGGAGCTGATCGTGGACTTCAGGAGACAGCAGAGAGAACAAAATATGTGTACGCAAACAATAACATTTGATTTGATTCTCTGTATCTCTCCTATCTCTCTCTCTCTCTCTCTCTCTCTCTCTCTCTCTCTCTCTCTCTCTCTCTCTCTCTCTCTCTCTCTCTCTCTCTCTCTCTGTCCTTCTCTAACCCTCTCTTGTGTTCTTCTCCTCCTGTGTCCCTGCTCCTCCTCCTCTCTCTCCTCTATTCTCTCCCTTTCCACTGCATATGATCTCTCTCTCTCTCTTTCTCTCTCTAACCCTCTCTTGTGTTTTCCTCCTCCTGTTTCCCTGCTCCTCCTCTCTCCCACTGTGACTATCAGATCGATCTTTCTCTTATACATGTTTCATTGATAGCCTGAGAGAATGGGATGAGTGTTTTGAAAAGCAGTCTAACCTGCCCTCCCACCTCCATACAAACATACACACACTAGCACATACATACACAGTCACACCCACATACACTCACATGCACTCTCACGCGCACACACGCACGCACGCACGCACACACACACACACACACACACACACACACACACACACACACACACACACACACACACACATATACACAGGTTTTATCATCAATCCCGGCCTCACACCAATTAATCTATTTCGAAAGTGAATGAAAACATTAAGATACATCATAAAACACACAAACTCACAGAATGGGCCCATACAAATATGAGTCTAAATATCACCAAAACACTCACAACATAAGGCCTAAAATCTCACAATGTTTTGCAAGTCTAAACACCTCCCAGACACATCACAAAGCCTTAGCCCTAACTTCTCACCAAGGTCCCTTACACATCACAAGACACTGTTGACAGCTAGTCATAGTCAATTAGGCAAATTAGCAGTTATTTCTTCAACAGAGACCTTTACAGAATGAGCAATAGTCTTGTAATGAGTTTAATGCTGATAATACTGGGGTTGCTTTGCAATCACGTATTCTGTTGTCTACGACAACGCTAGAGGAATCGGGGTGAGGACACTCATGAAGACATGTTTGTGTAAGTCCGCCCACCCGTCTGTCACTTTCTGTCTGTGTGTGAGTGTGTGTGAGTGTGTGTGCATGTGTGAGTGCGTGCGGGCGTATGTTGCAGCCCCAAGGGATTCCCTAGCATGGTGAGAGCATCTTAGCAGGCAGCACTCTTTCAGTTTATGAGTTTATCAGTGGGACGGTGCAAAAAAATAAGATCACCAAGCTTTAGAATCATCCCAGTCATGTCTAAACAGGTTGACAGGTTGTGGACATTTTGTTTCTTAACCCCCTAGAGTCGATTGACGCACCGTATCCGCTAGTGTCGCACTTCCGCATCTGCAGTGAAAGGTGACAGAGCTAGAGCTGTGTTTGTCAGACCCTGAGACATCCTGAAAATGGGTCTTCTCACGTAAACGTCTGTAGCGTCCGAACGGTTTTGCTCTACGACCCCCACAAGTGTCAGGCGACTCGTCTGAAGTCAGTACCGTCGATGTGCCAACTTCTGTTTGGTGCCATCCGAACCGTTTGGGGTACAAACTAATGGGACCACTGTGAAAAGGGGAGATTCTCACGAACACGATGGTGGTCTCCGTTTTGCTCTACAACCCCGACAAGTGTCACGGGACTCGTCTGAAGGTTACCAGTACCGGGTTTTAAAAACTAATTGAAGTATGAAGGTAGTTTTGTGCCTACCCCAAAAAAGGGGTAAAATATGTGTAGAAAATATATATATACAGTGGGGAGAACAAGTATTTGATACACTGCCGATTTTGCAGGTTTTCCTACTTTCAAAGCATGTAGAGGTCTGTCATTTTTATCATAGGTACACTTCAACTGTGAGAGACGGAATCTAAAACAAAAATCCAGAAAATCACATTGTATGATTTTTAAGTAATTAATTTGCATTTTATTGCATGACATAAGTATTTGATCACCTACCAACCAGTAAGAATTCCGGCTCTCACAGACCTGTTAGTTTTTCTTTAAGAAGCCCTCCTGTTCTCCACTCATTGCCTGTATTAACTGCACCTGTTTGAACTCGTTACCTGTATAAAAGACACCTGTCCACACACTCAATCAAACAGACTCCAACCTCTCCACAATGGCTAAGACCAGAGAGCTGTGTAAGGACATCAGGGATAAAATTGTAGACCTGCACAAGGCTGGGATCGGCTACAGGACAATAGGCAAGCAGCTTGGTGAGAAGGCAACAACTGTTGGAGCAAATATTAGAAAATGGAAGAAGTTCAAGATGACGGTCAATCACCCTCGGTCTGGGGCTCCATGCAAGATCTCACCTCGTGGGGCATCAATGATCATGAGGAAGGTGAGGGATCAGCCCAGAACTACACGGCAGGACCTGGTCAATGACCTGAAGAGAGCTGGGACTACAGTCTCAAAGAAAACCATTAGTAACACACTACGCCGTCATGGATAAAAATCCTGCAGCGCACGCAAGGTCCCCCTGCTCAAGCCAGCGCATGTCCAGGCCCGTCTGAAGTTTGCCAATGACCATCTGGATGATCCAGAAGAGGAATGGGAGAAGGTCATGTGGTCTGATGAGACAAAAATAGAGGTTTTTGGTCTAAACTCCACTCGCCGTGTTTGGAGGAAGAAGATGGATTAGTACAACCACAAGAACACCATCCCAACCGTGAAGCATGGAGGTGGAAACATCATTCTTTGGGGATGCTTTCTGCAAAGGGGACAGGACGACTGCACCGTATTGAGGGGAGGATGGATGGGGCCATGTATCACGAGATCTTGGCCAACAACCTCCTTCCCTCAGTAAGAGCATTGAAGATGGGTCGTGGCTGGGTCTTCCAGCATGACAACGACCCGAAACACACTGCCAGGGCAACTAAGGAGTGGCTCCGTAAGAAGCATCTCAAGGTCCTGGAGTGGCCTAGCCAGTCTCCAGACCTGAACCCGATAGAAAATATTTGGAGGGAGCTGAAAGTCCGTATTGCCCAGCGACAGCCCCGAAACCTGAAGGATCTGGAGAAGGTCTGTATGGAGGAGTGGGCCAAAATCCCTGCTGCAGTGTGTGCAAACCTGGTCAAGACCGACAGGAAACGTATGATCTCTGTAATTGCAAACAAAGGTTTCTGTACCAAATATTATGTTCTGCTTTTCTGATGTATCAAATACTTATATCATGCAATAAAATGCAAATGAATTACTTAAAAATCATACAATATGATTTTCTGGATTTTTGTTTTAGATTCCGTCTCTCACCGTTGAAGTGTAACTATGATAAAAATTACAGACCTCTATATGCTTTGTAAGTAGGAAAACCTGCAAAATCGGCAGTGTTTCAAATACTTGTTCTCCCCACTGTATATATATACAACACTTCTGCCACACTGATCCTCAACACGGGGGCCCCTCAGGGGTGCGTGCTCAGTCCCCTCCTGTACTCTCTGTTCACCCATGACTGCATGGCCAAGCACGACTCCAACACCATCATTAAGTTTGCCGACGACACAACAGTGGTAGGCCTGATCACCGACAACGATGAGACAGCCTATAGGGAGGAGGTCAGAGACCTGGCCGTGTGGTGCCAGGACAACAACCTCTCCCTCAACGTGACCAAGAAAAAGGAGATGATTGTGGACTACAGGAAAAAAAAAGAGGACTGAGTACACCCCCATTCTCATCGACGGGGCTGTAGTGGAACAGGTTGAGAGCTTCAAGTTCCTTGGTGTCCACATCACCAACGAACTATCATGGTCCAAACACACCAAGACAGTCGTGAAGAGGGCACGACAAAGCCTATTCCCCCTCAGGAGACTGAAAAGATTTGGCATGGGTCCTCAGATCCTCAAAAAATTATACTGCTGCACCATCGAGAGCATCCTGACTGGTTGCATCACCGCCTGGTATGGCAACTGCTTGGCCTCCGACCGCAAGGCACTACAGAGGGTAGTGCGTACGGCCCAGTACATCACTGGGGCCAAGTTTCCTGCCATCCAGGACCTCTATACCAGGCGGTGTCAGAGGAAGGCCCTCAAAATTGTCAAAGACTCCAGCCACCCTAGTCATAGACTGTTCTCTCTGCTACCGCACGGCAAGCGGTACCGGAGTGCCAAGTCTAGGTCCAAAAGACTTCTCAACAGCTTCTACCCCCAAGCCATAATACTCCTGAACAGCTAATCATGGCTACCCGGACTATTTGCACTGCCCCCCCACCCCATCCTTTTTACGCTGCTGCTACTCTGTTAATTATTTATGCATAGTCACTTTAACTCTACCCACATGTACATATTACTTCAACTACCTCAACTAGCCGGTGCCCCCGCACATTGACTCTGCACCGGTACCCCCCTGTATATATAGCCTCCCTACTGATATTTTATTTTACTTCTGCTCTTTTTTTTCTCAACACTTTTTTTGTTGTTGTTTTATTTTTACTTTTTTTTGTTAAAAATAAATGCACTGTTGGTTAAGGGCTGTAAGTAAGCATTTCACTGTAATGTCTGCACCTGTTGTATTCGGCGCATGTGACCAATAAAATTTGATTTGATTTCCTTTGTTTAAAAACAATCTCCTAGAATTAAGAAAGACACTTCAAAACCTTGTTTCTTATGATTTATTTTTGACTGTCTTTTTTGCCATTCATAAATGTGCTTTTCAATGCTTTTCTATGGGCTTTAGTAGTAGGCTAAAATCAATATTTCATCAAATATTTTTTTGAAAAAAAAATTTGATACCTAAAGGGGTCCTAAAATTCTAAATCAAATTGCTAAATTATCCATAGTATGATCATCTTAAAACATTTCCATATGTCAGCTTAGCACCCCCCTACCCCGTCTTAGACTGAAGAATTAAGAAGAAAGGTGCCATAACCGCCTGGTATGTGTACTGGGGTACTGGGGTGCAGGGGGGAGAGAGAGAGAGAGAGAGAGAGAGAGAGAGAGAGAGAGAGAGAGAGAGAGAGAGAGAGAGAGAGAGAGAGAGAGAGAGAGAGAGAGAGAGAGAGAGAGAGAGAGAGAGAGAGAGAGAGAGAGAGAGAGAGAACAAGATGGCCACATCAAACTGTTATTATTCTTGATAGAAGAGACGGAGGGAGGGTAATAGGAGGGAGGAAGAGGGGAGGGAGGAGAGAAGGGGGATGAGAGAGGGGGGATGAAAGGGAGATTAAGAGAAAGAGACAGATAAAGACAGAAAGAGAGACATAAGCTCAGTTAGATTTTATTTGGAATAAATTCAACAATAAAGTACTGTTTTGCTATTTATTTACTGCAGCATACTGTAACTGATGGTGCATTGTGGAGATATATTGTGGAAGGAGAAATAATCGCTGAATCATTAACATATTTTAAGGCGTGCCTTGTAAATGGCTATATTTGTTTCACCCGTTAGTGAGAGTAGGTGGTTATAGTTTCCTACCAATTATATGTATATATGAAACAGATCATAATGGTAGTGGGTTTTAGTGCTTTTAATGATTGAGTATTTCTCCATGTCCGTTTAATCTATTCGCCCTGTGATCAAGGCCAGTTTGGAAACCATTGTTTAGGTCTTTAGAAGTTTAACTGATTTAAAATACCTAGTATTCATTAATATGCTGTAATATGCAAATGAAGCAGGCTACCTGCTTGCTCTAATCCCTTGTAGTTACAGTAAAATAATGTGGATGTCATTTTCTTACAGTTTAATAGTCACTTTTACTGTATTGTACTGTTTTTCATTGCTCTCTCATCAAGTTACCATGAATATCTCAGTATTGTATTGGCACTATCCAGAGATGGTCAGAGATATATCATAAAATATCTTGTTGTAATTACAATTATTTTGAAGACCAATGTATCCTTAACTACAATAAAATTTTCAGTAACGGTTATAGAAACATTGTACTTGCTATGATGTGTTTTTTAATAAACCTTGGTTATCTGCACTAACTAGGTTGCTAAGGACAAGAGTGCCCACTAAATGACCAAAATGTAAAAATGAAAACATTGGGTAAGGAAAACTTGGAAGGAACATGTCGCTGCATGGGTAATTCCAGTAATATACAGTACATTTGATTACAGTAACATTTTTGGTACCGTGAAATTGATTACTGTAAAATGGATTACAGTAGTGTTGCTGCAATTGCTGCTAGTAAGTTGCTGTACATTTTACAGGAAATGTTTTACAGTGTAGCTATACATTTAGCTTTCTATATGGGCATTTGACATTTGTATGAATTGTAATTTGTGTTGTTTAATGTTTTAGGGACTCCAAAGTAAACTAGCAAACCAGGCTGTCATCTTGTGAAACCCAGTGGATGCAAATAGCTAGCTAGCTAGCTAAAGCATTTACTGCAAATTAAATGTACAATTTTGTAAGTTTGCCTTGCTGTTCATAAAAAAAATATTTCAAAGTCAATCACTTGTCATTGTTCTTTATTGTAGTAGCGAAACGTTAGCATTAGAGATTGAAGATATTTGCCAATGCAGGCAATGTAGCAGTAGCTAAGTCTTGCTTATTGTGTAGTGCAGGATAACAATACCTGTATTCTATGGCTGTGTAGCTACAGTTGAAGTCGGAAGTTTACATACACCTTAGCCAAATACGTTTAAACTCAGTTTTCCACAATTCCTGACATTTAATCCTAGTAAAAAGTCCCTGTCTTAGGTCAGTTAGGATCACCACTTTATTTTAAGAATGTGAAATGTCAGAATAATAGTCGAGAGAATGATTTATTTCAGCTTTTTATTTATTTCATCACATTCCCAGTGGGTCAGAAGTTTACAAACACTCAATTAGTATTTGGTAGCATTGCCTTTAAATTGTTTAACTTGGGTCAAACGTTCCGGGTAGCCTCCCACAAGCTTCCCACAATAAGTTGGGTGAATTTTGGCCCATTCCTCCTGACAGAGCTGGTGTAACTGAGTCAGGTTTGTAAGCCTCCTTGCTCAAACACGCTTTTTCAGTTCTGCCCACAAATGTTGAGGTCAGGGCTTTGTGATGGCCACTCCAATACCTTGACTTTGTTGTCCTTAAGCCATTTTGCCACAACTTTGGAAGTATGCTTGGGGTCATTGTCCATTTGGAAGACCCATTTGCGACCCAGCTTTAACTTCCTGACTGATGTCTTGAGATGTTGCTTCAATATATCCACATAATTTTCCTTCCTCATGATGCCATCTATTTTGTGAAGTGCATCAGTCCCTCCTGCAGCAAAGCACCCCCCACAGCATGATGCTGCCATCCCCGTGCTTCACGTTCATGATGCTGCCAACCCCTTTTTCCTCCAAACATAACGATGGTCATTATGGCCAAACTGTTCTATTTTTGTTTCATTAGACCAGAGGACATTACTCCAGAAAGTACGATCTTTGTCCCCATGTGCATTTGCAAACCGTAGTCTGGCTTTTTTATGTCAGTTTTGGAGCAGTGGCTTCTTCCTTGCTGAGCGGCCTTTCAGGTTATGTCGATATAGGACTTGTTTTACTGTGGATATAGATATTTCTGTACCTGTTTCCTCCAGCATCTTCACAAGGTTCTTTGCTGTTGTTCTGGGATTTATTTGCACTTTTCACACCAAAGTACGTTAATCTCTAGGAGATAGAACGCGTCTCCTTCCTGAGCAGTAAGATGGCTGCGTGGTCCCATGGTGTTTATACTTGCGTACTATTGTTTGTACAGATGAACGTGGTAACTTCAGGTGTTTGGAAATTGCTCCCAAGGATGAACCAGACTTGTGGAGGTCTACAATGTTTTTTTTTAGGTCTTGGCTGATTTCTTTTGATTTTCCCATGATGTCAAGCAATGAGGCACTGAGTTTGAAGGTAGGCCTTGAAATACATCCACAGGTACACATCCAATTGACTCAAATTATGTCAATTAGCCTATTAGAAGCTTCTAAAGCCATGACATAATTTTCTGGAATTTTCCAAGCTGTTTAAAGGCACAGTCAACTTAGTGTATGTCAACTTCTGACCCACTGGAATTGTGATACAGTGAATTATAAGTGAAATAATCTGTCTGTAAACAATTGTTGGAAAAATTACTTGTGTAATGCACAAAGTCCTAACCAACTTGCCAAAACTATAGTTTGTTAACAAGACATTTGTGGAGTGGTTAAAAAACAAGTTTTAATGACTGCAACCTAAGTGTATGTAAACTTCAGACTTCTGTGCATGGACCCTAAAACGTTTAGAATAAATATTAGTTCAGAACGGTGGTTTTAATTGTTCTAGCTACAATTCTCCCACTGGTAATGACTGAGTGAAGGAAATGTGACTGTTACATTTCAAACTGCTATGTAATGAAAGTCCTGCTTCAGTACTACTCCACATTGAACCACAGCCAGAGGATGGGTACATTATGCTGTTGTCATTTGTTGCTTATATGTTAGCTACGTATTTGTTGCATGAAAAATCTAAGGAAAGCTATTACTGCCACCAGTAAAGGCATTGTGAAAAACACAAGGCTCGTTGTCAATTAATTGACTGGTATATGTTGGCAGTTTCTGATGTGCACGAGTGATGTGGTGATGTCCCATTCCCTACACTGTAAAGAGGTTAATGTGAATTTGATAGTATCTTACAGGCAGCTCGGTGGATAGTAAAATTCTGTATTTTATATTACAGTACACCTACTGTTATATAAATACTGTATCAAAGCAAGTACTGTGTAATGACAGACATTACACAATACTGTAAAATGTACTGTATTATACTGTAAAAATAACGAGGTTTTGTATTTCACAGCATTTTACTGTAATTCCAAGGGATTGGTGCAAGCAGGTTGGCTGCTAGGTAAAGTGCTTACAAAGAGTATATTGATGAATACTTGGTGGTTATATCACTTGGACTTCTAGACACCTTAACAAAAGCTTCCAAACTGTCAGCCACTACAGTGCAAAACAAACCAAAAGGACATGGCAAAAACCTCAACCATCTAAGGTTTAAGACTTCCTGCCACACCAATCTGTTCCCTTCATAATTGAAATTGCTTAAGCACAAGAACCACATATGATTTAAATTGGTACAGCATTCTTACTTACGGGTGCAACAATTATAGCCTCTTACAAGGCACGCCTCAAAACATGTTAATGAGACAGAAACAACGTTACCATGCGCCCACTAGTTGGGCTAAGGGGGAGGGGGTATTGGGATTGAGCCATAAAGACAGAGTATTAAAGAAAGAGAGAGAGGGTTAGAGGGAGGGAGGCAGGGCAAGAAGATAGGAAGTGAATATACTGAATAAAGGGAAAGAAATAAGACTGAGAGATAATTAAGCAGTACTGTATGATTTCTCTAGACATCCATTAACCCACAAAAACTCATTGTTCAATTATGCCGTTTTTTAAATTGTCAAACATTTACCTAAACTGTGAAATAGAGCCTACCACAGGATGTATTTGATATTGGAATCATTTTCCACATATACACTTTCACACAATGATACCATGACTACCATACTTCCACCAAAACCAGAAATTGATTTACATTTAAAAAATCACCTACACAGTGTCAATTAAGAGGAAATGTACGCATATGCTCGCCTTTCCTACACACTTCTCAGTAGGTGGTATTCAGACTTACCTTATGCAAGTGTGTAACGGGCTTTGCAAGGGTGGTTCCATTGCGCGCGCTGAATACATTTCATTCAACCGCTGAAAACACTCTTACTTGCTGGCCAACAGATTTTCTAGTGAAGTTTTCATTCAATAGGGTTTTCAGTACATTTATCAAAAGCCATCCCTTTAACTTTGGTGTACCTTCAATTTGAATTTTCTCGACAGACTCACTAGAATATATGGAGAGAACAGTTCAGAATATTAGTGATCAGTGAAAGAAAGCCATGTAAATACATAGTCATCTCCTTTTCAGCACCAATTGGTAGATTTAAAAATACTCTGATCTTGTATATTATTTAGCGATAGGAAAGTATTCATGAATAATAAAATAAAATAAAAGGTTTGGAGAGCATTTAAGCACAACATATATTGTGGTTTAATGAATCCTGAATGTTGTCATATTAAATTGTTCAATTAAATATCGAAAGGTGATAAAGGTATACAATAGGGGTTGAACACTAGTCCAATAAATCTACCCTAACAAACCTTACTAATCATGGAACTGTGATGACAACGGTCGTTATGAACCATGCACTAGACTCCAGGTTTAAACTGTTAGTATATTCTGTGTTCCATAATGATTCAAATAGGTTAAATCTCCCAAATTTTTGCAAAACTTGTAATACGTAAGCCTAATATGATCCACTATTGCTAGCAATCCTCAGGAACAACAACACGAACGTGACAGAGGAAAGAAAGGTAAACTAACAATGTAATGGAATTATGCTAAATGTAAGGCAACTAACGCTAAAGTGACAGTTATACATGTATGTGAGTATAACTGATGGTGGCTACGGATAGTGGCAAATATTGAATACAATAAAAAAAAAATTAAATACAGTGAAACGTCTGGGCATATAATTGAAACGTTCTAGAAATCATAAATCAACTAGTTAGGTTTGGCGCTATACTGTCAGTTGCGCATGGCTACAGAAGCCTATAGCTTGAGTCTCCAAATTCTATCCCTGCAAGTTATAAACCCAGCATTTCAGAAACTTCACTGTGAAAAAGGGGATATGTTGATGTGCTTCAGTTTGCTGCCATATTACCTGTTTCACAATTGTCTCCAGCGATCATAAAGTAAAATATATCTAAAACAATTGTCATTTATATTTACTCATTTACCTAGCTCTTATCAATAGGTTTTATCAATTTGTAAATTACTGTGCATGGATAATGGTGTTATATATATATGGGAAAAAATAAAGTAGATGTTGTTCCACTTGGAACCGACAGGTTGCTCTAACCTATTCATCGTTTCATTGCGCATAAAGGTGGTGGAATTATGAGGTAAATCAAGATCAGAATGTGTTCTATCTGTATCTTTTTCAATAAATGTTAATCAAATGCAACCACCAACTGTTTACTCATTGCTGTTGTTCTAAGATGGCAACTCAGCACAAATGCGCATGTGCCCATTGAATCTCAACAATGAAACAGTTGGTGGTGGTATTTGATAACATTTATTGAAAAAGCATGGATTTCAGCAAACAAAGAAAGCACTCAACTACAGAGGACTAACATAGGTAGAAGGTGGACGTTTCATAAAAATATTGACTTTGGGCAAATCAATGTAGCCGGAACTGAATTTTTCAAGGGCTGCGTTCAGTACGTTTTTACGTTCTGGAACGTTGAGTTGAATGGAAACAGTGCTGTATTGAACGACCAGTTGAAAAGAGGGGAGAGGTTGGGTTGTGGGTTGGGGAACGCTGTCAGCCCGGCCACTGCTCTTTAAAAATGTCACTCATTGCTTCAAGCCACACCTGGCCACAACCACCAAACAGGAGCAAACATACCTCAAAGTATTTTCCAGAATGTACAAGAACGTTTTGTGGAAACGTGTCATTCAATACAAACCATTCCGCAACATAGCAAACGTTCTAGCGAACTCAACGCACCTCAGGTCTCGGCTCTACGTCATTGGTGAAGTTCATCAGAAACTTCCTTCACCGTCGCATGGAGTTTAGTCCGCTAGGAAGGGTGCTGGATCTATGTGGAACCGTAATGACTCAAATAAACCTTTGAGCCTTTCAATGTTTTTTTGTAGTTCAGAAAATGGTTCTTTCCTCGTTTAGTGATAATTAAAATGTAGGGCGGCAGCTCATTAAAATATTTTGGGGTGTGGTTTGTGCACAGCTCTTTTTGTGCACTTGTGAGTGAGAGTGTCATTCCAGTTTATCTAATCTGTTGGGTTATGCCGTTATGTGCTAAATGTGACTGGCTAGTTACGGTGTCTTGTGAAAGACTCACATAGAGCCTCAATTGAGAACAGCAGTCTCTCCTCAGGGACTCCCAGCTGGTGCAGGACTAGCACACCTGATTCAACCTGTCAATTAACACAGTAATAATGCATAAGGAATTTGTATAATATAATATGGCTAACCAGAACGAAAAACCCTTTATAGTTCTTCAAAAGGATCTACAAATAACCTTTGAGATCAAGGACTGTTTCTTTATAGAACCATTCTCCATTAAGGTTCTATAAAGAACCATAAAAAAAACAGGTTCTATATAACCCCAAAAGGGCTGTAACCATGGCAGAACCCTGTGATATATAGAACCTTTTATTAATGGTTCTTTATAAAACCTTAGGAAATTGTTCTTTATAGCACTATAAAGGTTCCATTTAGACACTTATGAGCATGGTTCTTTACAAATCCTTCAAGAAAAGGTTCTATATAACACCAAAAAGGGATCTGCTATGGTTACAAGCCAACTAACCCTTATTTGGCACTATATATAACCATTTTAGTGTGTACTGTACAGTACTACTTTAACTTAATTATGAAAACATAAAGATAAAGGCAGTTGAGTTAAAGAAAATACTAACTTTGTTCTACACAGGGCCCTGTGTAGCTCAGTTGATAGAGCATGGCGCTTACAACGCCAGGGTTGTGGGTTCGATTCCCACGGGGGGCCAGTATAAAAAAAAAAATGCATGAACTCACTAATTGTAAGTCGCTCTGGATAAGAGCGTCTGCTAAAAGACTAAAAATGTAAAATGTTCTAGCAAGTCAGAATACAGACTGCCTCTAAAAAATACAGTATGTGGAGAGAGACAACTAAATTAACTGACAACATATCTTTTAATTAATTCTAGCAGATATCTGAGCTGCAACATTGAAGCATGCATGAGAGCATCAGCTGTTCTGAAGACTACGCAAACACGCTCTCCGTAGCCGATGTAAGACTTTTAAGCAGGTCAACATTCGTAAGGTCGCAGGGCCAGATGGATTACCAGGACGTGTACTCCGAGCACGCGCTGACCAACTGGCAAGTGTCTTCACTGGCATTTTCAACATTTCCCTGACTAAGTCTGTAATACCAACATGTTTCAAGCAGATCACCATAGTCCCTGTGCCCAAGAACACTAACATAACCTGCCTAAATGACTACCGACCCGTAGCACTCACGTCTGTAGCCATGAAGTGCTTTGAAAGGCTGGTCATGGCTCACATCAACACCATTATCCCAGAAACCGTAGACCCACTCCAATTTGCATACCACATTTGCATACCGCCCCAACAGATCCACAGATGATGCAATCTCTATTGCATTCCACACTGCCCTTTCCCACCTGGACAAGAGGAACGCCTACGTGAGAATGCTATTCATTGACTACAGCTCAGCGTTCAACACCATGGTGCCCTCAAAGCTCATCACTAAGGTAAGGACCCTGGGACTAAACACCTCCCTCTGTAACTGGATCCTGAACTTACTGACGGGCCACCCCCAGGTGGTAAGGGTAGGTAACAACACATTTGCCACGCTGATCCTCAACACGGGGGCCCCTCAGGGGTGTGTACTCAATCCCCTCCCGTACTCCCTGTTCACCCATGACTGCATGGCCAGGCATGACTCCAACACCATCATTAAGTTTGCTGACGAAGCAACAGTGGTAGGCCTGATCACCGACAACAATGAGACAGCCTATAGGGAGGAGGTCAGAGACCTAGCCGTGTGGTGACAGGATAACAACCTCTCCCTCAACGTGATCAAGACAAAGGAGATGACTGTGGACTACAGGGAAAAAAAGAGGACTGAGCATGTCCCCATTCTCATCGACGGGGCTGTAGTGGAACAGGTTGAGAGCTTCAAGTTCCTTGGTGTCCACATCACCAACAAACTATCATGGTCCAAACACACCAACACAGTCGTGAAGAGGGCACGACAAAGCCTATTCCCCCTCAGGAGACTGAAAAGATTTGGTATGGGTCCTCAGATCCTCAAAAAGTTATACAGCTGCACCATCGAGAGCATCCTGACTGGTTGTATCACCGCCTGGTATGGAACTGCTCGGCCTTCGACCGCAAGGCACTACAGAGGGTAGTGCGTACGGCCCAGTACATCACTGGGGCCAAGCTTCCTGCCATCCAGGACCACTATACCAGGCGGTTTCAGAGGAAGGCCCTAAAAATTGTCAAAGACTCCAGCCACCCTAGTCATAGACTGTTATCTCTGCTACCGTACTGCAAGCGGTACAGGAGCGCCAAGTCTAGGTCCAAAAGTCTTCTTAACCTCTTCAGGATCTGACCCTTTCTTTCCATTTTTGCCTAAAATCTAACTGCCTGTAGCTCAGGACCTGAAGCAAGGATATGCATATTCTTGATACCATTTGAAAAGAAACACTTTGAAGTTGGTGGAAATGTGAAATTAATGTAGGATAATATAACACATTAGATCTGGTAAAAGACGATACAAACAAAAAAACGTGTTTTTTTATTTATTATTTTGTTCCATCTTTGAAATGCAAGAGAAAGGCCACAACATAATATTGCAGTTTAGGCGCAATTTAGATTTTGGCCACTAGATGGCAGCAGTGTGTTTGCAAAGTTTCAGATTGATCCAGTGAAGCATTGCAATACTGGACTATTTTGTATCAAGTCTGCCCAAATGTGCCGAATTGGTCAATTTATACATTTTCAAGTACATAACTATAGAGAACATACAAAAATGATATGGTAATACAAAATGTAAGTTTACACACTCCCAGGAATGTCATACATGATGGATCATTAGTTTATACACTACCTTTCACACATCTAGAGCCAGAGACAGCAGGACTTCAATCTGTGGAACCCAGTTCCTACATTTGAACATAAACATTTGATTTTATCAAACAAAACTATGCTACATTTTATGGCTGGAACCCTTAGGATGACAAATCAGAGCAAGATTACTGAATGTAAGTACATTATTTACCTTCAGAGGTGAATGTATCAAACCAGTTGCTGTAATACGTTTTTTGTTGTTGTGCACTCTCCTCAAACAACAGCATGGTATTTTTTCACTGTAATAGCTACTGTAAATTAGACAGTGCAGTTAGATTAACAAGAATTTAAGCTTTCTGCCCATATAAGACATGTCTATGTCCTGGAAAGTTTGCTGTTACTTACAACAGTCATGCTAATCACATTAGCGCACGTTAGCACAACCGTCCCGTATACGGGATACCGATCCCGTAGAGGTTAACAGCTTCTACCCCCAAGCCATAAGACTACTGAATAGCTAATCATGGCTACGTGGACTATTTGCATTGTCCACCCCACCCCCTCTTTTACGCTGCTGCTACTCTGTTTATTATCTATGCATAGTCACTTTAACTCTACCCACATGTGTCACGTTCGTTGAATGACGGGACAGACCAAGGCGCAGCGTGATATGCGTACATGTTTATTTTCTATTAAACACAACAAAAAAACAACCAACAAAACGAAACGTGAAGTCCAAGGTAGACGACACAACATACCTTAACCGGAACAAGATCCCACAACCCACTAGTGCCAATAGGCTGCCTAAGTATGGTCCCCAATCAGAGACAACGAACGACAGCTGCCTCTGATTGGGAACCACACCGGCCAACATAGAACCATACATACTAGATCGACAAACAATGACCAAACACAACAAGGAATATACACACCCTGACTCAACATATAAGCGTCCCCTGAGTCAGGGCGTGACAACATGTACATATTACCTCAACTAACCGGTGCCCCCGCACATTGACTCTGTACCGGTACCCCCTGTATATAGCCTCCCTATTGTTATTTTATTTTACTGCTGCTCTTTAATTATTTTTTATTTATATTTTTTTACTTATCTATTTTTTACTTAACACTTATTTTTCTTAAAACTGCATTGTTGGTTAAGGGCTTGTAAGTAAGCATTTCACTGTAAGGTTTACACCTGTTGTATTCGGTGCATGTGGAAAATACATTTTGATTTTATTTTATATCTAGTATGTCCAGTGTACAGCAGTGACATGGACAGCATAACTGTTAATGAATGCAGGTATCTGAGCTGTCCAGTGACAGGCAGCATGTAAACACCTACCATTACCTCTCCTTTAAACATGTTTTAACCATCTGCTACATGTCCCTTAATTACCACGCACACATTTATCAATTAATTACAGATAAATAAACACTGACTATCTCCAGCCTCGCTACAGCACCATGTCACTTCACTCGCTCTCTTGCTTTCAATGTCTCTCTCTCTCCCCTCTCTCTATCTCTTTTCCTACACTCTTCCCTCCCTTCCTCCCGCCCTCTTCCCTCCCTTCCTCCCTCCCTCTTCTCTCCCTTCCTTCCTCCCTCCCTCTTCCCTCCCTTCTTCCCTGGTTCCAGTCCATATGTGTGTTAAGCCTCTTTAGTATGAAAGAGGACAGCGCTACACAGAGCTCCAGTAATTAGTGGACTAGGGCCAGGAACAGACCGTGTGGAAGAAGGGAACGAAGAAGAGAAAAAAAGGCGAGATAGAAAGAGAGAGGCATAAATAATAAAACATAATCCCCAGTGTCCACCAAAACAGGAGCACCATTCCTCCTTTATCTAATCCATCTATAAATATACCTCACTTCTCCTTTGGTGGACGATTGCTTTTGCTAGGGAGAGATGGAGGGAGGGAGGCATGGAGGGAGGGAGGCAGGGAGAAAGGGTGTTCCATGAGAAAGGATGCCAGCGTGTGCATGTCAGCTGGCTGGCAGGCATGCAGTCTCCTCTCTCTCTTTCTCGCTCTCTGTCTCTTCATTACACCATCTTGCTTGCTTGGTCTCGCTCTCCCCCTCTCTCTCTTTGTCGCTTCACTACACCATCTCTCTTTCTGTCTCTTTCTCTCTCTCACCCCCTTCCTCTCTCCTTCTTTCTCCCTCGTTCCCAGTCAAAGGGCAGGCAGGCGATCGTAGGAGGGTCTAAGTAGCACAGGGATGGAGGGAGAGGGGTGAGGAGAGGTGGAGGGATAGAGAAGTGGTGAAGTGAGGTGGAGGTGAGGGGGTGGAGGTCTGGTTACACAGACTTGGCTGGTCTCGACCCGTAGGGATCGTCTCGGGCCGACTCAGAACACTGCTCTGGCACCATGGAGATGACCGGGCTCACGCACGCACGCACGCACGCACATAGGTGCTTGTTTAATTTCTCTACCAGTGGGCCATGCAGCCAGTCCATCCCTATCCCTGACCCGGGCTGTCAGCCACGGCGTGTCAGAATATTTATCAGCTGGGAGAACAGCTTGTCCTCGTTGCTGCTGCCATGTCTATCTTGCCAGATGAAGCAGAGAGGAACGCAGAGCTACATACACGAACAAGGAGGGGTGACATCTCTCCATCCTTCATTTTCTATTTTTTATCAGTCCCTTTTCCCTCTCCTCTTTCTCCCTATCCTCTCCTCTTTCTCCCTTTGTCTCTCCTCTTCCCATTCTCTCTCCTCCACATTCTGTCCATTCTTCCTCCTGTCCTTTTCAACTGCACTTCAACCATTTTTTCCTATTTCCGTTGTTCTTCCTCTCCTAGACCTGTATACTGCATGGTGCCATTATCTGGGGGCTTTCATTTCTCCTTTAACTGATGATTCCATTCAACTGCATTGATCATTAGAGTCACTGATTGAGTCCAGCCACCTCTGCCCAAAGTGTGCCTAGGAGACCCATGCCTGCCCATCCCATTCCACTCCAACCAGTCAACAGAGGGTGCATCCACATTGGCACCCTATTCTCTACATAGTGCTATACTTTTGACCAGGTCTGGTCAAAAGTATTGCACTATATAGTGGAT
Source organism: Coregonus clupeaformis (assembly GCF_020615455.1). Taxonomy (NCBI): domain Eukaryota; kingdom Metazoa; phylum Chordata; class Actinopteri; order Salmoniformes; family Salmonidae; genus Coregonus; species Coregonus clupeaformis. The sequence continues at coordinate 86,314,992 of NC_059192.1, forward strand.
AGGGTGCCATTTGGGACGCATATATATTCACCATGTGCATTCCTTATTTCTCATTCTCTCATTCCCCGTTCCTCATCCCAGTCTGCGTTATCTAACACAGTGTTTGGCTATTTCTGTTGATTGCCTTTCATGTGAGTATTCCAGTCTCTGCGTGGTGCCTTGTCTTCCCACAGCTTCCCTGCTTCAAAAGACTGCCTGACCTCGTTTCCCTGCTCCCTGCTGCGCTGGGCCAGCTGCAGATGGCAAGGCGGGGGGAGTCGATCGTCCTGCTGCACAACAACGCATCTTTGTTTCATTCATTTGCACTGGTAGGGGGGCCATGATGCTATTTATGTATTTAGAATGGGTGGATAATGTGACTATATACATGTAAAGGAGAGATTGTCTTATGTTGCTAATTGGCGTGGCTGGCTGAGCGAGACAGAGAGAGACTGAGAGACAGAGAGAGTGTGAGCAAGACAGAGAAAGACAGACAGACAGACTGACAGACAGTCACTTCATCCTCTCCTCCTTTTTCTGACTGTCTGTCTGCTATTCATCCCTCTCAGAATGACGACACCTCACATACACACACACAGACGCACACGTACGTACACACACACGGCTAGGCTAAGCCTGAAAATTAAGTAAAGGATTGATGCGTAGGCTGTTTTCTGTCCGTTCCAGTCATAAAAATGCAGAGTGAGGGAAGCATGATTACTTTTTGTCACTACTCGCAAAGCTACACATCCGACACACACACGCACGCATGCACACACATACACACTTGCAGAAAAAGATTCACAAACACTCACAGATACAGAAAGGCACAAAGACCTTGAGACTTTAGAATGAGACTTCAGAATAAAGTCAAAGAATACACAATGAAGTTGAATCTGAGAATCTACTAAGCCAATCCAAACACACCTAAGCCCTTACCTTTCTATCCTAACAGTACCCAATCACCAGGAAGTTGATATCTCCAAATCACCATGGAAACCAACCAATACTGGTTTTATTCACATGCAGCCTAGAAATCGAATCGAAATTAGGATACATCCTCAAAACATCTTAGCTTCGTATTGTACTTACAAGTGTGTTTGAAACTAAATGCCCCCATCTGCTTGCTAAGTATTTGTACTCTGTCTACCTCAAGACACTCTCACACTGAGATTAACTGGTCAATTACACTCACACACGCATGCAGGCACGCAAACACACACAGAGGTGCGCATGAACACACACAGCCGGCAGTCGATCAGTCAGGCGGTGAAGTAATTGAGGTTTTTAATTAAAGTGGAGGAACATGGGAAAACCAGGGCCTGGTCACATGACTGCCATAAATAACTACACACACACACACACACCCAAACACAACCGAGCGTACACACACGCACACACACAAAACTGAGCGTGCGACACACACACACACACACACACACACACACACACACACACACACACACACACACACACACACAGACAGAAACACACACATACACACAGAAATACACCACAAATACAATAAAATAAAATAAAATGCTATTTGTCACATGCTTTATAAACAACAGGTGTAGACCAACAGTGAAATGCTTACTTACGGGCCCTTCCCAACAATGCAGAGAGAAAAATTATCGAAAAATAATAACGCAATAAGTAACTATAGACATGGCGTACCAGTACCGAGTCGATGTGCAGGGGTACGAGGTAATTAAAGTAGATATGTACATATAGGTAGTAATAAAGTGACTAGTCAACAGGATAGATAATAAGCAGTAGCAGCAGCGTATGTGATGAGTCAAAAGAGTTAGTGCAAAAGGGGGTCAATGCAGATAGTCTGGGTAGCTATTTGGCAGTCTTATGGCCTGGGGGTAGAAGCTGTTCAGGGTCCTGTTGGTTCCAGACTTGGTGCATCACTACCACTTGCCGTGAGGTAGCAGACAGAACAGTCTATGAATTGCGTGGCTGGAGTCTTTGACAATTTTTAGGGCCTTCCTCCTGCGGTCCCAGTGATATAGCGCCTTGCTTTCGGATGCCAAGCATTTGCCATACCAAGCTGTGATGCAGGCACTCAAGATGCTCTCAATGGTGCAGCTGTATAACTTTTTGAGGATCTGAGGGCCCATGCAAAATCTATTCAGCCTCCTGAGGGGGAAGAGGCATTGTTATGCCTTCTTCACGACTGTGTTGGTGTGTGTGTTAATTCCTTAGTGGTATGGACACCGCTCCACTACAGCCATGTCGATGTGGATGGGGGCGTGCTCAGCCCTCCATTTCCTGTAGTCCACAATCAGCTCCTTTGTCTTGCTGATGTTGAGGGAAGGGTTGTTGTCCTGGCACCACACTGCCAGGTCACTGACTTCCTCCCTATAGGCTGTCTCATCGTGATCAGGACTATCACCGTTGTGTCGTCAGCAAATGTGGAAATCTGTGGATCTGTTGGGGCAGTATGGGAAGTGGAGTGGGTCCAGGGTGTCTGGGAGGATGGTGTTTATATGAACCATAACCAGCCTTTCAAAGCATTTCATGCCTACATATGTGAGTGCTACGGGGCGATAGTCATTTAGACAGGTTACATTGGCGTTCTTGGGCACAGGTACTATGGTGGTCTGTTTGAAACATGTAGGTATTAAAGACTGGGTCAAGGAGAGGTTGAAAATGTCAGTGAAGACACTTGCCAGCTGGTCAGTGCATGTTCTCAAATCAAATCAAATCACATTTTATTGGCCACATGCGCCGAATACAACAGTTGCAGACATTACAGTGAAATGCTTAATTACAGCCCTTAACCAACAGTGCATTTATTTTTAATAAAAAAGTAAAATAAAACAACAACAAAAAAGTGTTGAGAAAAAAAGAGCAGAAGTAAAATAAAATAACAGTAGGGAGGCTATATATACAGGGGGGTACCGGTGCAGAGTCAATGTGCGGGGGCACCGGCTAGTTGAGGTAGTTGAAGTAATATGTACATGTGGGTAGAGTTACAGTGACTATGCATAAATAATTAACAGAGTAGCAGCAGCGTAAAAAGATGGGGTGGGGGAGCAGTGCAAATAGTCCGGGTAGCCATGATTAGCTGTTCAGGAGTCTTATGGCTTGGGGGTAGAAGCTGTTGAGAAGTCTTTTGGACCAAGACTTGGCACTCCGGTACCGCTTGCCGTGCGGTAGCAGAGAGAACAGTCTATGACTAGGGTGGCTGGAGTCTTTGACAATTTTGAGGGCGTTCCTCTGACACCGCCTGGTATAGAGGTCCTGGATGGCAGGAAGCTTAGCCCCAGTGATGTACTGGGCCGTACGCACTACCCTCTGTAGTGCCTTGCGGTCGGAGGCCAAGCTGTTGCCATACCAGGCGGTGATGCAACCAGTCAGGATGCTCTCGATGGTGCAGCTGTAGAATTTTTTGAGGATCTGAGGACCCATGCCGAATCTTTTCAGTCTCCTGAGGGGGAATAGGCTTTGTCGTGCCCTCTTCACGACTGTCTTGGTGTGTTTGGACCATGATAGTTCGTTGGTGATGTGGACACCAAGGAACTTGAAGCTCTCAACCTGTTCCACTACAGCCCCGTCGATGAGAATGGGGGTGTGCTCAGTCCTCTTTTTTTTCCTGTAGTCCACAATCATCTCCTTTGTCTTGGTCACGTTGAGGGAGAGGTTGTTATCCTGGCACCACACGGCCAGGTCTCTGACCTCCTCCCTATAGGCTGTCTCATCGTTGTCGGTGATCAGGCCTACCACTGTTGTGTCGTCGGCAAACTTAATGATGGCGTTGGAGTCGTGCCTGGTCATGCAGTCAAGGGTGAACAGGGAGTACAGGAGGGGACCGAGCACGCACCCCTGAGGGGCCCCCGTGTTGAGGATCAGTGTGGCAGATGTGTTGTTACCTACCCTTACCACCTGGGGGCGGCCCGTCAGGAAGTCCAGGATCCAGTTGCAGAGGGAGGTGGTTAGTCCCAGGATCCTTAGCTTCTGAGTATGCATCCTGGGATTCTGTCTGGCCCTGCGGCCTTGTGAATGTTAACCTGTTTAAAGTTCTTACTCACATCGGATACGGAGAGCGAGACCACACAGTCAACAGCTGGTGCTCTCATGCATGGTTCAGTGTTGCTTTCCTTGAATCGAGCATATACGGTATTAAGCTAATCTGGTAGGCTTGCGTCACTGGGAAGCTCGCAGCTGGGTTTCCCTTTTAAATCCACGATAGTTTGCAAGCCCTACCACCTCTGACGAGCATCAGAGCCAGCGTAGTAGGATTCGATCTTAGTCCTGTATTGAAGCTTTGCCTCTTTGATGGCTTGTTGGAGGTCGTAGTAGGATTTCTTATAAGCATCCAGGTTAGTGTCCCGCTCCTTGAAAGCGGCAGCTCTAATCTTTAGTTCAATACGGATGTTGGCTGTAATCCATGGCTTCTGGTTGGGATATGTATGTACGGTCACTGTGGGGATGACGTCGTCAATGCACTTATTAATGAAGCCGATGACTGATGTGGTAAACTCCTCAACATTATCGAATGAATCCTGGAACATATTTCAGTCTGTGCTAGCAAAACAGTCTTTTGTAGCTTAGCATCCGCTTCATCAGACCACTTCCGTATTGAGCGTGTCACTGGTACTTCCTGTTTGAGTTTTTGCTTACAATCAGGAATCAGGAGGATAGAGTTATGGTCAGATTTGACAAAGGGAGGATAAGGGAGAGCCTTGTATGTGTTTCTGTGTGTGGAGTAAAGATAATCAACAGTTTTGTCGCCTCTGGTTGCACAGGTGACATGCTGGTAAAAATTTCAGTTTTCCTGCATTAAAATCACCGGCCTCGAGAAGTGCCCCCCTCTGAATGTGCATTTTCTTGTTTGCTTATGGCCCTATACAGCTCGTTAAGTGTGGTCTTAGTGCCAGCATCGGTTTGTGGTGGTAAATAGACAGCTAAGAAAAATATACATGAAAACTCTGTTGGTAAATAGTATGGTCTTCAGCTTATCATGAGGAATTCTAACTCAGACAAGCAAAAACTTTAGACTTCCTTAAGATTAGAGATTGCGCACCAGCTGTTGTTTACAAACAACATTACATTACAGTGAAATGCTTACTTAACCAACAATGCATTTTTATTTTTATTTTTAAGTGTTAAGTAAAAAAAAATAAAAGCAAATAACTAAAGAGCAGCAGTAAAATAAAATAACAGTAGGGTGGCTATTTACAGTGGGGTACCGGTGCAGAGTCAATGTGCGGGGGCACCGGCTAGAATTGGTCACCCTTACGGAAAAAACACAGGAATTTCACATGATCACATGACCTTGTGTGAGCTCATGTGATCACATGATTTAATGTGAAGTGAATTTGATAACGTGACAACATGTGAAGCAACATGTGACAACATGTGAGCACATGTGAGAACATGATTTCATGTGAAAATAATGTGAAATAAATGTGACAACATGGGGATGCAAAATGTCAACATTTGAGAACATGAAACTACACGTGACAACATGTGAGCACATGTGAAAGCCGAGATGTCAAATGTAATTTAGAATACTTTAAAAGGTATAATTTACATTAATTAAATCAGTCATGGTCCCCTGCAGGTTTATTTTAGTTCCCAGTTTGTTCTCAGAACATTGTGTCATGGTCCCCAGGAGGGTTTTGTCAAATATACAGAGAAACTACAACTAGTTACTGTCTTTTTACAGCTATGTTAAGGTGTTTATGGACAGGATGCTTCTTGCTTGGGACACAACCTCACAACCTCCTGGTTGCCAGATAGCTGAAGTTCCTACTGAGCCACATAAACACACTCTCAAAAAATAAGGGTATGGTTAGAGTAGAGTGTTGTTCCCTGGGGTACAAAAAGGTCAAAGGTACACTTCACAGCTACACATATAAACTAAAACGGTACAGTTCGGTACTTTGCAGGTATGGGAGATTTTTCGACCCAATATTTTGAATATAAGGTACGATCCTCACTGCGCTTTAAAATATAAGAGGGGGCAATGTACTGGTTGGGGCTAATTTGCCTATTTGGGGGAAGGGTTAAATATATGTGTATTTACGTGTCACGCCCTGACTCAGAGGACACTTATATGTTGAGTCAGGGTGTGTATTTTCCTTGTTGTGTTTTTCTATGTTGTATTTTCTATGTTGAGATCTAGTATGTCTAGATCTATGTTGGCCGGTGTGGTTCCCAATCAGAGGCAGCTGTCGCTCGTTGTCTCTGATTGGGGACCATACTTAGGCAGCCTATTGGCACTAGTGGGTTGTGGGATCTTGTTCCGTGTGAGGTTTGTTGTGTGTACCTTAGGACGTCACGCATCGTTAGTTTATTGTTTTGTCGTTGTGTTTATTCGTTTAATAAACATGTTGGCATATCATGCTGCGCCTTGGTCCGTCCCGTTTATGAACGTTTGTGACATTACGACTTCACAACTGGTAAATTCCCACCTCCCACATGGTTATGAATGCAGCATGCTATGGAATATATTTGGTAGAAAAATTTACCATTATACTAGTTTATCTGCACATGTACCCTAAAAGGGGCTGACCAGCACAATGTGAGTTCCTATGTGTACCTCTGAAAGTATCTTATGTGTACCTTTGACTTTTTTGTACACCAGGAAATGACACTGTACCGTAACCGTAGTCTTATATTTGAGAGTGTGTGGCTATATGTTCTTGGTAACAAATAACCATCTGGTGGCACTGCTGAGACATTAATGCACTCCAGACCAAAAAGTTGCAAGTTCAAATCCCGAGAGCATTTATGCACACTTAGGGCTAGATTCTATCATATCTGCACCAGCTATGCGGGTGTCGGCAATCGCGTTTACGCTCGATCTGACTGAATCTAGACCTTAATGTCAAGTGTCCCTGAGCACAGCTACTTTTTTGTTGGTGTTGTCAGATAATTGCACAATTATTGACTTGATTCCAGGTAAGTTTTCCAGAATAAGACCCTCTGTATTTATTGGAAAGGAGCATCAAGCTCATCACCTTGCACTTTCACCACCCTGTGAAGTTCATCATAATTTATTTAATCTGTAGCCTAATAAACTGCATGCTTTCCCGACGAGTTGTAGTGAGAGGACCACAAAACATATCATTGCGTGACTCCATGTTTACTTCGATATGATGGTTATTATATCAATATTTACGCATAAAAGCGTTTCCACCGACATTTCTAGCATAATTAATTTTACCGACACAAAAAGATTCCACCTTGTCTAGCGTATTTTGTTTACCGAAATGTTTAATTTCCTTGCATAAAAAGGTTGGATGGAAACCTGGTTAATGTTACTCCTGAATCACTATGATAAATATAACTGTTTTTCTTGAGTGTATTTTTAAGTCCTTAAGTCCAAAGTGTAGGAATACAGGTGAAATCTGTTATTGAAACAGACATGGTGGCGTAGCAGGAAGATTGGAATGAAGTGAACTAAGAGGTTGTGATTTCAAATCCCAGGTAAGGACGTGTTGAATAATAATGAAGGTATAAATAAACACACAATGTAGTCAAAGTGTGATAAATATGCAAGTTGAAAACACTATGTTAAAATAACAGTGTGTGTATCCTAAAAACACATTTCTGTTTGCAGGGCATCACCTGTAAAAATGTGAATCCACATGTGAAAGGTTATGCGATCACGTGAAATATCATCCCATGTGAAGTGTTCAAAAAATACATGTGTAAAACATGTGGAAATGTCACGTGAAATAATGTGATTTTAAACATTTCAAATCATGTGGTTTTTCCATAAGGGCACCAGCCCGTAACGGCTGCTATCCACTGCAGCGCCATCTTAACTTTCTGAATTGATGCAAAATTTATGCAGGGGGAGAAAACATTAAATAAACAACCAATAACAACAACAGTAGCAAATATGCATAGAAACACACCTTAGGCCCTTACGCACAGATGGTCTCTAACGGGACGTTTCGTCTAATCAAAAAGCTCTGTTGATCTCCAGCCTCCCGGCCAGCAACAGAGGGTAAACGGCCCTCATAGATTGTCTTTCACATCTGTCTGTTTGCCTAATATTTACACAATCACAATCACATTCACACACACACAAACCTGAATACATACTGAACAAAAAATTAAACGCAACATGTAAAGTGGTCCCATGTTTCATGAGCTGAAATAAAAGTTCCCCGAAATGTTCCATACACAGAAATAGCTTATTTCTCTAAAATATTGTGCACAAATTTGTTTACATCCCTGTTAGTGAGCATTTTTCCTTTGCCAAGATAATCCATCCACATGACAGGTATGGCATATCAAGAAGATGATTAAACAGGATGATCATTACACAGGTGCAGCTTGTGCTGGGGACAATAAAAGGCCACTCTAAAATGTACAGTTTTGTCACACCACACTGATGTCTCAAGTTTTGAGGGAGCGTGCAATTGGCATGCTGACTGCAGGAATGGCCACCAAAGCTATTGCCAGATAATTGAACGTTAATTTCTCTACCATAAGTCACCTCCAATGACGTTTTAGAGAATTTAGCAGTACGTTCAACCGGCCTCACAACTGCAAACAACATGTAACCACGCCAGCCCAGGACCTCCACATCCAGCTTCTTCACCTGTGGGACCGTCTGAGGGGAGAGGGGTGCTGAGGAGTATTTCTGTCTGTAATAAAGCCCTTTTGTGGGGAAAAACTAATTCTGATTGGCTGGGCCTGGCTCCCCAGTGTTGGGCCTATGCCCTCCCAGGCCCACCCATAGCTGTGCCTCTGCCCAGTCATGTGAAATCCATAGATTAGGGCCTAATTACTGATTTCCTTATATAAACTGTAACTCAAAAAAATATTTGAAATTGTTGTGTGTTTATATATTTTTGTTCAGTCTATCTGCAGGAGAGAAGTAGCCCTTCATCCCCACCCCCACCTATCTGCCAGTCACTGCTGAGAGAGGCTAGCATGGAAGCATCTTCAAATACGCATAGAGGGATATCAATCACTACACAATGCAAATGTTTCAGCACACACACACACACACACTCTCACACTCTCTCTCAAACACACACATAGACACACGTAGACACACACACACACACACACACACACACACACACACACACACACACACACACACACACACACACACACACACACACACACACACACACACACACACACACACACACACACACACACACACACACACACACACACACACACACACACACACACAACATGTTCATAGAAAAGTCTCTAGCACAAACATATGGCCCATTGCGTGTGATATACAGAGGAAGGGAAAAGGCAGGGTTCAGTAATGATGTTCTGGAGACAAAGCCAGCAGAAAGACTACTGTTGATGACAACATTGTACATTGTTGTAAGGCAAGGGTGGAGTTTCTGAGTGTTGGTGAATGTCTAGACAATTCCATATATTCAAGGTCACTGACAGTCCTTGATAAGGTAATACTGATGGTAAAGAGGTAATATGGGCTGTATATATGCACCATATTTAACGCTAGAGCTGTAAACCTTTCACGGCGAAAGCTAAAGCACGGCAACATTAAATGACGAAACACGTCGTTCAACATTCAATGACTCTACACACACCTGAACACACACACACGCAAGCACGCGCGCGCGTGCACACATACACAATCACTGTATTCTCCAGCAGCAGACACTCTGCAGAATGGTGTGTTTAATGTGTAGTCGATAAGACCATAAAGAAGTCTATGAAACAGGAGTGATTGGTCATTGACTGCAGTGCCTAAACTATACAGGGATTATTTTACTACCGGGTGAGTCTTGGGCAGAAAGATGGAGCTGATAGGTCATTCTGTATTTACTAATAAAAGCAGGGGTCAAGATTTGCATAAAAGGGTCTACTAAATTGCAGATATTGGGCATCATCCTAATATGTTCCCTTGTGCATTTATAAAACATGCAAGAGCATATCCACCCACACCTGCACTGTAACAAATTGCTGTACATTTCCAGCATTTCTTTTACAGTTAGCTACTGTAATTCTATATTACTGTTCATTACTGTAAAAAGCAATGCATTATGGGGGCTCAATGGCATTCCGCTACACTGCTGTAATTTTACAATACAATTTTTTAGGAAAGCACTGTATTACCTGTTTAGCTGTGTATTTAAAGCAACATACTGTGAATTATGGTGCATTATGGAAAAATGTTGTGGGCGGTGAAAGAATCTATGGCTCATTAACATATTTTGAGGGGTGTCTTGTAAGAAGCTATATTTGTGGCACCCGTTAGTGAGAATGCGCTACCCCACAGAATACAATACTGTAACGTACTTTTGCAATCTAAAAACATTGACTTGTAAATATACAATCATTTATTGGCTGATATACTGCCAGTAAGTAACTTTACATTTACATAAACCTACTGTGCTGCCAGTTTACTGTAAAAAATGATATTATATTTTTTACAGTGTATCTGGACAAACAATAATTGCTTCAACTGCCCATCAAAATCCACAAGTAAATAAGTCAATGAATACACTTCGCTGCTCCCCAGCCTTCATTTGTAAGGCATTCTGAGAAGTGGCAGGCAGCCAAGACAGTAACACAAACACACACACACACACGGCACGCAAGGCATATGGTGGACCTTTTGCTGGCCGAATACATGGCCAGATTGAAGCATACGTGTGTGTGTGAGTGTATGGGTAGTGTGTGTGTGCTTCCCATTTGCATTGGCGGAGCAGCTAGTGGGTTGTAATTAGCGGCAGTGATTAACCAGTCAGTGGAGAGGGAGAGCAAACCAGGGAAGAGCGGAGGACAGAAGGCTTGGAGATTGATAGAGCTGCCCCTACTGACCCTGGCCTGCTGCGCTGAATCTTAAGCAGAGTGTGTGTGTGTGTGTGTGTGTGTGTGTGTGTGTGTGTGTGTGTGTGTGTGTGTGTGTTCGCATTCGCGTTCGCGTGTGGCAGCGTCCAGGCAGTATCCAGAGGAGCAGTGATTAATGTTGACACAGTAAGAGGAGGCCAGGCTGTTGACATCTATTAATGCCATATTCCCTTTATAGTCCACTACTTTCGACCAGAGGCATTTGGGACGCAGACAGGGAGAATAATATGAATCAGGGAACATCCTTCCTTTCCATCCTTTTCATGGCTTTCACAGCACCTAGAGCATCTAGCATACTGAGAGAGAGGGGAGGAACAACAACATCACCACTACCATCCATCCACTCCACTCCCATCCCATCACAATCAACAGCCTCCACTCTTCTGGGAAGGCTTTCCACTAGATGTTGGAACATTGCTGCGGGGACTTGCTTCCATTCAGCTACAAGAGCAATAGTGAGGTCGGGCACTGATGTTGGGTGAATAGGCCTGGCTCATATTCAGCGTTCCAATTCACCCCAAAGGTGTTTGATTGGGGTTGAGGTACGGGCTGTGTGCAGGCCAGTCAAATTCTTCCACAGCGATCTCGACAAACCATTTCTGTATGGACCTCGCTTTGTGCATGGGGGCATTGTCATGCTGAAACAGGAAAGGACCTTCCCCAAACTGTTGTCACAAAGTGGGAAGCACATAATCGTCTACAATGTCATGTATGCTGTAGCGTTAAGATTTCCCTTCACTGGAACTAAGGGGCCTAGCCCGAACCATGAAAAACAGCCCCAGACCATTATTCATCCTCCACCAAACTTTACAGTTGGCACTATGCATTGGGGCAGGTAGCGTTCTCCTGGCATCCGCCAAACCCAGATTCGTCTGTCAGACTACCAGATTGTGAAGAGTGATTAATCACTCCAGAGAACGTGTTTCTACTACTCCAGAGTCCAATGGCAGCGAGCTTTACACCACTCCATCCAACGCTTGGCATTGTGCATGGTGATCCTAGGCTTGTGTGTGGCTGCTCAGCCTTGTAAAGCCATTTCATGAAGCTCCCGACGAACATCTATTGTGCTGACGTTGCTTCCAGAGGCAGTTTGTAACTCGGTAGTGAGTGTTGCAAGCGAGGACAGACGATTTTTACGCGCTAAGCACTTCAGCACTCACTGGTCCCATTCTGTGAGCTTGTGTGGCCTACCACTTCACGGCTGAGCAGCTCTAGCAGGGCAGACATTTTACAAACTGACTTGTTGGATAGGTGGCATCCTATGACGGAGCCACGTTGAAAGTCACTGAGCTCTTCAGTAAGGCCATTCTACTGCCAATGTTTGTCTATGGAGATTGCATGGCTGTGTGCTCGGTTTTATACACCTGTCAGCAACGGGTGTGGCTGAAATAGCCGAATACACTCATTTTAAGGGATGTCCACATACTTCTGTACATAAAGTGTACATACACTGAGTGTACAAAACATTAAGGACACCTGCTCTTTCCATGACATAGACTGACCAGGTGAATCCAGGTGAAAGCTATGATCCCTTATTGATGTCACTTGTTAAATCCACCTCAATCAGTGTATATGAAGGGGAGGAGACAGGTTAAAGAAGGATATTTAAGCCTTGAGACAATTGAGACATGGATTGTGTATGTGTGCCATTCAGAGGGTGAATGGGCAAGACAAAATATTGAAGTACCTTTGAACGGGGTATGGTATTAGGTGCCAGGCACATCGGTTTGTGTCAAGAACTGCAATGCTGCTGGGTTTTTCATGCTCAACAGTTTCCTATGTGTGTCAAGAATGGTTCTCCACCCAAAGGACATCCAGCCAACTTGATAAAACTGTGAGATGCATTGGAATCAACATGGGCCAGCATCCCTGTGGAACGCTTTCCACACCTTGTAGAGTCCATGCCCTAATGAATTGAGGCTGCAACTTAATATTAGGAAGGTGTCCTTATTGTTTTTACACTCCTATCAAGTCCACACAGTCAGGTCCAAAATTATTGGCACCCTTGATAAAGATGAGCAAAAAAGACTATAAAATAAATAATACAAATACTGAGCTATATTGTATGGAAAAAAAAAAAAGAATATTGTATTAGTTTATGCTGATACAATTGCACAGAGAAAGAGATTTTGTCTTTTGGCGAACCTGCAATCACTGGAGAATAAACTGGACGAGCTCCTTTCGAGACTATCCTATCAATGTGATCTAAAAAACTGTAATATCCTATGTTTCTCAGAGTCTGGCTGAACAAGGACATGGAAAATATCAATCTAACAGGACCGAACGGCAGCGTCGGGAAAACTCAACGTGGGTGGTGTGTGTCTCTTTGTTAACAACATGTAGTGCGTGTTCTCTAATATTAAGGAAGTCTCGAGGTTCTGCTCGCCTGAGTTAGAATACCTCATGATAAGCTGTATACCACACTATTTACCAAGAGAGTTTTCATCTATATTTTTCATAGCTGTCTACATACCACCACTAACCGATGCTGGCACTAAGACCACACTTAACGAGCTGTATAGGGCCATAAGAAAACAAGAAAATGCTCACCCAGAGGCGGCGCTCCTATTGGCTGGTGATTCTAATGCAGGAAAACTGAAATCCGTCTTACCTCATTTCTACCAGCATGTCACCTGTGCAACCAGAGGCGAAAAAACTCTAGATCACCTTTACTCCTCACACGGACGCATACAAAGCTCTCCCTCGCCCTCGCCCTCGCCCTCGCCCTCAATTTGGCAAATCTGACCATAACTCTATCCTCCTGATTCCTGCTTACAAGCAAACATTCAAACTGGAAGTACCAGTGACGCGCTCAATACGGAAGTGGTCCGATGAAGGGAATGCTAAACTACAGGACTGTTTTGCTAGCACAGACTGGAATATGTTCCGGGATTCATCCATTGACATTGAGGAGTTTATCACATCAGCCACTTGTTTCCACAGTGACCGTATGTACACATCCTAATGAGAAGCCATGGATTAGAAGCAACATCCGCACTGAGCTAAAGGCTAGAGCTGCCGCTTTCAAGGAGTGGGACACTAATCTGGCTACGGCCCCCAATGAACCATCAAACAGGAAAAGCGTCAATACTGGACTAAGATCTAATCCTACTACACCGGCTCTAAAGCTTGTCAGATGTGGCAGGGCTTGCAAACTATCACGGATTACAAAGGGAGACCCAGCCGTGAGCTGCCCAGTGGCGCAAGCCTACCAGACGAGCTAAATACCTTCTATGCTTGCTTCGAGGCTTGCAACATTGAACCATGAATGAGAGCACTAGGTGTTCCAGATGACTGTGTGATCACTCTCTCTGTAGCCGATGTGAGTAAGACCTTTAAACAGGTTAACATTCATAAGGCCGCAGGGCCAGACGGATTACCAGGACGCGTACACAGAGCATGCGCTTACCAGGTGGCAAGTGTTTTCACTGACATTTTCAACCTCTCTCTGACCTAATCTGTAATACCTACATGTTTCAAGCAGACCACCATAGTCCCTGTGCCCAAGAACGCCAAGGTAACCTGTCTAAATGACTATTGCCCCGTAGCACTCACATCTGTAGCTATGAAATGCTTTGAAAGGCTGGTCATGGCTCACATCAACACCATCATCCCAGACATCCTGGACCCACTCCAATTCACATACCGCCCGAATTGATCCACAGATGACGCAATCTCTATTGCACTCCACACTGCCCTATCCCACCTGGACAAAAGGAACACCTATGTGAGAATGCTGTTCATTGGCTTCAGCTCAGCGTTCAACACCATAGTGCCCACAAAGCTCATCACTAAGCTAAGGACCCTGGGACTGAACAACTCCCTCTGCAACTGGATCCTGGACTTCCTGACGGGCTGCGCCCAGGTGGTGAGGGTAGGCAAAAACACATCCTCCATGCTGACCCTCAACACAGGGGACCCTCAGGGGTGCATTCTTAGTTCCCTCCTGTACTCCATGTTCACCCACGACTGCGTGGCTCCTTGCCATCCAGCTCCTCAATACCAGGTGGTGTCAGAAGAAGGCCCTAGAAATTGTCAAAGACTCCAGTCACTCAAGTCATAAACTGTTCTCTCTGCTACCGCACAGCAAGTGGTACCGGAGCACATCCTAAACAGCTTTCTCCCCCAAGCCATAAGACTGCTGAACAGTTAATCAAATGGCTAACCTGACTATTTTAATTCACCTCCTTTTTATTTGCACTAACTCTTTTGCACCTGCACTATGCACACTCACTGTACTCTAAACACATACTCACACATACTACACTGATACTCCAACACACACACACACACACACTACATACTCTCAGACACATGCATATTGACGCCACACACAGACACTCACACATAGACACTCTTTTACACTCTTTCATACACTGCTGCTATTCTGTTTATTATTTATCCTGTTTGCCTAGTCACTTTTACCCCTACCCACATGTACATATTACCTCAATTACCTCAACTACCTCGTACCCCTGCACATTAACTCAGTACCGGTACTCATTGTATACTATTTCCTTTTTATTTCAAGCAAATGTGTCTTACTTTTTAATTCTGCATTGTTGGGAAAGGGCTCGTAAGTAAGCATTTCACGGTAAGGTCGATACATGTTGTATTTGGCACATATTTGATTTGATTTGATTTGTTCTCCAATCTCATAAAACATTTGAGAAAAAGCTCAGTGTTGTTATCCTCGCAAGGGAGGCTTGAGTATTAAAAACAGGAATGACAATAATTTTGACCACTATCTTTAAAAAAAAATGTTTTTACTGCTTGTTAAACAAATTCAATTTTTCTGAGCAATTGTATTAGTATAAAATAATATAATTTTAAAATGTTTTGAGCATACAATATAGCTCAGTATTTGTATTATTTATTTTGCAGTATTTTTTGCTCATCTTTATTAAAGGTGCCAATAATGTTAGACCTCCATTCGCACCGACACCCAATATATCATTTGTCTCTGCAAAGCAGGGTTTGATAGCTGTGTGATAGCACAGAACCAATCTACCCCCTAGTTGTCTTGAGAAATGCCCCCACTATTTAGAGTAACGCCCCCACTAAGTTATGCCTCCAATATCATTTCCCAGTGTGCCTTGCCTCTTTGAGTGAATTTTAGAGTTACCACGCATGACTGTATTTATTAGTGACAAAGGCATGGTTGTTGAATACGTTCATGTTCAGTCCTGTGGCCTTCACCAACTGAGTTCCTTAGGTGAATGTTATCATAATTAAACTGTTAATGACAATACATAAGGCTTTATTTAGAACTTTCCCAAAATTCCCAGATTTTCAAAAAAGCATGGTTGAAGGATTTCCAGGAATTTTTTGATTTTAGTCATTTAGTAGACGCTCTTATCCAGAGCGACTTACAGTTAGTGAGTGCATACATTTTCATACTTTTTTCATATACAGTTGGAATCTTCCAACTGGGATGTCTGAAGAACTTACCAGAATTTTGCAACCCTACCTGCAAGTCACATTATTCTGCTTTCAATGTGATATGTAAATCCTATTGGAACCAAGCCAGAGTTAAGATATCCAACAGCATCCAAATGCACTCTAGCAAACTTCAGACGGGCCTGGACATGTACTGGCTTAAGCAGGGGGACACGTCTGGCACTGCAGGATTTGAGTCCCTGGCGGCGTAGTGTGTTACTGATGGCAGGCTTTGTTACTTTGGTCCCAGCTCTCTGCAGGTCATTCACTAGGTCCCCCCGTGTGGTTCTGGGATTTTTGCTCACCGTTCTTGTGATCATTTTGACCCCACGGGGTGAGATCTTGCGTGGAGCCCCAGATCGAGGGAGATTATCAGTGGTCTTGTATGTCTTCCATTTCCTAATAATTGCTCCCACAGTTGATTTCTTCAAACCAAGCTGCTTACCTATTGCAGATTCAGTCTTCCCAGCCTGGTGCAGGTCTACAATTTTGTTTCTGGTGTCCTTTGACAGCTCTTTGGTCTTGGCCATAGTGGAGTTTGGAGTGTGACTGTTTGAGGTTGTGGACAGGTGTCTTTTATACTGATAACAAGTTCAAACAGGTGCCATTAATACAGGTAACGAGTGGAGGACAGAGGAGCCTCTTAAAGAAGAAGTTACAGGTCTGTGAGAGCCAGAAATCTTGCTTGTTTGTAGGTGACCAAATACTTATTTTCCACCATAATTTGCAAATAAATTCATTAAAAATCCTACAATGTGATTTTCTGGAGAGAAAAAAATCTCATTTTGTCTGTCATAGTTGACGTGTACCTATGATGAAAATGACAGGCCTCTGTTATCTTTTTAAGTGGGAGAACTTGCACAATTGGTGGCTGACTAAATACTTTTTTTCCCCACTGTACACATGGTTAGCAGATGTTATTGCGAGTGTAGCGAAATGCTTGTGCTTCTGACATTGCAAAGTAATATCTAACAGTTCTACAACAAAAACCTAATACACACAAATCTAAGTAAAGGAATAGAATAAGAATATATAAAGATATGGATGAGCAATGTCATTAACATTATCAGAGTGGTTTAGAAAAATATGTTATTTATCTTTGTGTAGCATAAGATTATTCAACCAATCACTCAATGTACATGGAAAACACATATATTATTATTATTATTATTATTATTATTTATAATCTACCTGCAGTTGAGCATGCTGGGTGAAAAGTTCATTTGTTATCATAACTTGATGTGACTTCTCATTTAGTTTTGAGTCAGTACCACTTAAACATTTTAAGTAATAATAACTTTTCATTGACTTTGAGTTCAACTTACTTAAAAATGCATTTGAGTTTACAGTGTACCACTCGTAGTTCTAGAACTAGGATCGCTATTACACTCCCTTCCATTTGACACTTCTCTTTTTCCTTGATCCCCCTCTCATTATCACCATCTGTGACTTGTCTTTGAAGGAGCTGAGACGATAAAGCACCCAATATCAGCCAATCTCCACCTCCCGCTACCACACAACCTGACTCTCAATCAGATAGCAGAAACTTTGCTGTGGTGTAGAGTGCGTGCGTGCGTAGAAACGGTGGCCTTTCAAACCTAAACCCTGTTCAAAGGCAGCCCTTAGAAAGAAGATAAGCTCTGTTTATACTGAAGAGAATGGGACTAGAAGTCAATTACCTGCTCTGTAAAGGTAATGGGAATGATTGCACAGCCCATTCACTGGGCTAGGTCTATGTTATATACAGTAACAGAGATGCCCTCATCCTAGTGTGTTTAACAGTAGGATGTCCTGCACTGTAAAAGGGGTTACCATGAATTTGACAGTTATTTACAGGTAGCTCGGTGGCAAGTAAAATTCACACCTACTGTAATATAAATACGGTGTCAAAGCATCAAATATAATACCGTAAAATATTCTGTATTATACTGTAAAAAAGTAATTAATACCGTAATCAGAAAGAATGAATTAATTAATTAATGACATTTTTTTGAGGGGAGGGGTTTGTATTTCACAGTATTTTACTGTAATTACAAGGGATTGGTGCAAGCAAGTTGACTGCTAGGTAACGTGTTTACACATTACAGCATATTCATACATTTTTGGTGTTTTAAATCCCTCGCACTTCTAGAGGCTTCCAAACTGGCAGTGACTACAGGGCAAAACAGACCAAAAGGACATGGAAAAATTCTCAACCATTCAACGTTTAAGTCTAGCTGCCACTCCAATTTGTCTCCAATACATTTTGAATTGATTGGGCAGTATAACCACATAGGAGTTAAATTGGTAAAGCATTCCCTCTCACGAATGTAACAAATATAGCCTCTTATAAGGCACGCCTCAAAATATGTAATTGAGCCAGGAACAACAATGCCATTCACCCACTAGTGGTCAAAATATCTTTGGAGCTCCAAAGATACAGTACAGTACTGTATTCTGTGGGGAGGAATTACAGGACCATTCGAAATACAGCACATTTCTTACAATGCACCATATCATTTACAGTATGCTGCAGTAAAACGTTTCAGTTGGTTTACTTATGATGATACCTAAAATTACCATATAAATTACAGTTTTCCATTACAGTGTGGTTTTCTGAAATCCCGGTTGGAGTCAGAAGGGAATAAAGAGGAAATCCGACAATCCTTCAACCAGGATTTCAGGAAAACCAGGGAATTTTGGGAAAGTTACTGGCATCATCCTAGATACCATTGCCTATCGTTGTGCCCTTGACCCATTGCTTCCAGCCCCTCAGCGCATGTGTGTGTGTCTCAGTTGGGTTGGATTGTGAGCATAAAAACACATTTCCGTTCTCTGTAACTTAAAGAACAATAAAGTACGTCTTATCTTATCTATACTGTAATTTTGCAACCGTAATTAACAGTAAGAGATTTAAATGATTGTTCCAGAAGGAAATACAATACAAATGCCAATACACACCTAAACCACCATTTCTGTTTAGTTTTCTCCCTCTGGAGAAGTCCTAATAAGAGTAACTCTAAGGATGGATGGAGTTGTGCCGTGTGATGAGGTCCTCGTTAGGGCTGGTGATCAGTGTGTGTGTGTGTGTGTGTGGGTGGGTGGGCGTGTGTGTGTGTATACGTGTGCGAGCGTGCCCACATGTAGTCATGGAGACAGCCATGATTAAAGGAATTAAGCAGGGACTCTGTCTGCCTCCCAAATGGCACCCTATTCCCATACGGCTCTGGTCAAAGGTTCTGCACTATATAGAGAATAGGGTGTCATTTGGGACGCAGACACTCTCTGACCAGTGTGGCCAGTCCATAACCACGGGGCAGCTCATCATCGTGTGGTCTAACCAGTAATGTTGATCTCCTCCCTTCCTATTGACCATCTATCTATCTCACCCAAGGAAACAAATGCCAGTCCCACGGACGTGCATGTCTTCTACTCTTTAATATTTGTGTTGATATATAGTCAATATTATTGGCTTTGTAGGTTTTTCTATAAACTCCATGTATTTTGTATATCATAGGCTGTATGACTAACGGGGTTTGTCTCAGGTATAGGGTTAACAGAAGGGTGTTTAGCTCAAGGTTAGTTGATTTGAAGAACTTACATTTATATAGACAGCCTGTGAGACAAATCATTTTGAATGGTTTCTATGTCAGTCTGTCTGTCCTATTGTTCGAATGTCACCATGAGAGGGAGGTGGTTGGAAACTGATTGGTCCGTATAAATTATGTGGGAATTGATTGAAGGAATACGTTATGTCTATAAAGGAGCAATCTGCCATTGGGACATGCATTTTGAACTTTTAAATGAATGATATGTACAAATGTATTATTGAAGAATATAACTTAGAAATGCCTAATGAGCATAGTTTAACTGAAGTACCCCATCAGAACCTCTTCAAAACAACACGTCCTCAAAAGAACACTCCCAAACCATCCTGTCTACATTTAAATCTCTGCCTATACCTCCTATCGACTCATTTCTCTCTTAATCTCTGATGAGATAGCATCCAGGCCAAAACCTCAAGCCTCTAAACTGAAGGTTCAACTTTTGCATCTCTTTCTTCCTCCTTTTCTTGTCTCTGTGGTCCAATAGTATCGATTGGCCATTTGGAGCCAAGGAAGTCCAAAGAGACAGGAATAATTACAAGGAGATAAGGCAATCTACTGCAATTAACCGCTGTTCTTCCCCCAGTGGCTGAGACCAACCCTGCCAGGGCCACAGCCCATCTGAATCTCCCTTTTAAATAGAAAATTAATTACCTCCCAAAAGCTAGCTAACCGCCACCACTACACGCACAAACGCACACACACACACACACACACACACACACACACACACACACACACACACACACACACACACACACACACACACACACACACACACACACACACACACACACACACACACACACACACACACACACACACACAAACCACTGCCATCACCGCCGTCGCACCACTGAAATATAGAAACAATTAACCAGGAATTAATTCTAACACATGCAGCCCCTTATCACTAAAGGGGCATATTTTAACCGTGGAATTATAGCACTATTAAACTAAATTAAATTGATAATGTTGGGTTTTTGATCTGTGGTAGTAAATCACAGGTTTTTAAAGCTCTGTGGTAGAGATAACATTAAAGTCATTGTTAGACATTTTGTAAGGTTGCAGAGGTCCTTCTGAAAGACATTTCTTTGAAAAGGCTTTTCATTAAAATAAATACATCTTGTCAAGCCATTTAGTCTAAAGCCTGTTCAGAGAGAGGGAAAGGAATTATCTTTAAATGTCAGGGACACATTTTTATGTTTTAGAAGCCAAAACCATTTTAGTAGTCAGAGCACCAATATATATTATTAATCTGAACTGCCAAGTGATAAGTCTTAAAACTATTGAATGTTCACGATAGAAAGTCGTTCTTATAAAATAGAATAACCTAACTGAACAAATAGATGTAATAGATAGTTCTGCTCAGTTCTAAAGGGTAACATGTTAGTTCTGTCCTGAGAATAGGTCAAAGTCAAACGTGGGGAGAGAAAGAGGATATTTCACCTTCTACTGTACTAGAGGAAGCTGGTGGGAGGAGCTATAGGAGGATGGGCTCATTGTAAAGGCTGGAATGGAATCAATGGAACATTATCAAACACATCAAACAAATGTTTGTTCCATGTATTCCCATTCCAGCCTTTATAATGAGTCCATCACACACACACACACACACACACACACACACACACACACACACACACACACACACACACACACACACACACACACACACACACACACACACATACACTGGACCTGTTTATTTCAACTTCTGCAGCATCAACTCTCTCTCTCTCTTCCTCTCCCTCTCTCTCTTTCTCCCTAGTTGTTGTTTATTTCAGAATTACAAATTTCTGCCAATTTTACAGCAGATTACCGCAATGTCAGGCCTAGCCCTTCCTCTCCCCTGGTGGAGCGAGCGAGGGAGCAGTTTTATCATTTCTCCCAGAAAAAACTTTCAAGGCAGTTTTTGGTCTCTCAGCTCTTTGATATTTCTATGCCTTGTTCCCCCGGTTCCATGTTGTAGCCTGTGAGGTTAAAACAAGTCAGAACTTTTTTGAAAGGGAATTTTAATAAGCATACGGTCACCCTGCAGGTAATTAGCAAGGGGATGAGGAGAGAGAGGGGGATGAAGAATGAAGAGAGAGTGGGGGGAGAAGAGAGAGAGGGATGAAGAATGAAGAGAGAGTGGGGGAGAAGAGAGAGAGAGGGATGAAGAATGAAGAGAGAGTGGGGGGAGAAGAGAGAGAGGGATGATGAATGAAGAGAGAGTGGGGGAGAAGAGAGAGGGATGAAGAATGAAGAGAGAGTGGGGGGAGAAAAGAGAGAGAGGATGAAGAATGAAGAGAGAGTGGGGGGAGAAGAGAGAGAGGGATGAAGAATGAAGAGAGAGTGGGGGGAGAAGAGAGAGAGGGATGAAGAATGAAGAGAGAGTGGGGAGAGAAGAGAGAGAGGGATGAAGAATGAAGAGAGAGTGGGGGGAGAAGAGAGAGAGAGGGATGAAGAATGAAGAGAGAGTGGGGGGAGAAGAGGGAGAGAGGGAGAGGCTGTGGGTTTGATTCAGCTCGAATTTGTACCGCCTGTTGTGGAGCTGGAGAGAGAGACGGTGGGGGGTGGGGGGGGGGTAGAGAGAGGGAGAAAGAGAGGGAAAGAGAGTGTTAAAAGAGACAGCCTCCAGCCAGCCTTTACGGAGAGTGAACAGCCCAGTGTAGTGTGCTGTAAGTAGCACCCTGCACAATGTACTCCACACAAAACCTCATTCCATCAAAAAGCATTTCAAATCCATTTGTTTCTCTCGTTTTCAGCAGGGACTGCCCCCTTTTATCACACCCTTCCCTGGCTGTCCTTTCCCCCCTCTCTGATCTACAGAAATCAGGCTATTCCCAAAATGTCCATGTCCCACGTGTCTTGGAAAAACAACAACAAAAACAACAACAACAGCACAAATCGCTTAGAATTCTTTCTGACATTTCACCATCAAGTGCAATAGAAATGCACTGGCCCTAATGGCCGTTGCTAGCTGTGAATGTCTCTGTATCTCCCACTGTTCTGATAGAGAAGAAATAAAGAAGTCGGAGTAGTGGGAAGTAGCCATCAACAAGTAAAACATTGGAATGGGGTCTGGGGGGACTCCCACAGATGTATTTATTTTTTCACCTTCTACTGTACTAGTTCTACTGTACATTTTTAAAAACATAATTTGAAGTTCAAATTACGTTTAATAAAAGACACCTTCTGCATGTGGAAATGTTGTATAAGTTTGTATAATCACCTTCCGATGTCAAATTCAAAACAAAAACTGTTGTTTTAATTGATGAAGTAGGCTGTTTGAGAAGGTTTGAACCCTAAGCAAGATGCATACACATAGTTTGAAGTACAATACCAACATAGCTACTGTAGCAGGTCAAAGCTGTGTGCTAGAAAACCTTTGTAGAGAATGGGTGGAATAGGCATTGTGGTGCTCGTGAATTGTCTTTCTTTTTCGGCTTCAGACCAATA
Organism: Coregonus clupeaformis; assembly: GCF_020615455.1. Taxonomy (NCBI): domain Eukaryota; kingdom Metazoa; phylum Chordata; class Actinopteri; order Salmoniformes; family Salmonidae; genus Coregonus; species Coregonus clupeaformis. The sequence goes on from NC_059192.1 coordinate 86,338,262, forward strand.
CCTACTTTTGTTTTTAATAACAGTAGCCTACAGTCACAGCTCAAACCACCACAAAGCACAGACAGACTTTTCAAACGATACCATGTTCTTTGACCAGACAGGCCAATAAGTATAAACAACAACAACATGTGGAGAGTGTCTCTCCAGAAGGTTGTGTTATGGTATGTGTTAAACCTTACAACAAAGGACTTCATAAATGTGCAAGCAGCTGAGGAAGGTCTTATATCTAACCTTAAGATAGAACCTGCTTTAAAAGCATTTCATCTAGGCTTAATTTAAACAGTGACAGGAAGGAGCCTATAGCTCAGTGGCTGTGACTGACTCCTCCTGACTGACTCTGATCTGATCCTGGATCATTTACTGCTGACATTACTCCTCTGACAGCCCTCGTCTGGCTGGGGAAGTTCTGCCGGCGCCTCACCCCTCCCTGTGTCTCACAGTTATTTACTTTTTAACCTGCCAGCCCAGCCAAGCCTAGAACAAGGTGGTCATTGGATGTGTCTAAGGTGGAGTCAGTCGACCCCCACGGAAACAGCCGGAGTACGGGTTAATGGATAGTGGATTAAGACCAGCAGGGAGCAAGGGGGATGGCAGTGGTAGTATAGGTTATTTGATTATTTGAATCAGCTGTGTAGTGCTAGGGGAAAAAAAAAAAAACGTGCACCCAGGGTGGGCCCCAGGACCGAGTTTGGGAAACTGTGGTGTACGGCGTGGATTGGATAAGGCACCATTTGTGAGTATGAGTGTAAATGCGGTGTCAAGCATCATCGCTGTTTGTGTGTGTGTGTGTGCCCAGTGACATGTCACATAGCGTGGTACCTGACAGCTCACCAGGAGGTGTGACATGGGGCAAAGCAGACGTACAGAGGTACAAACAATCACACAGCGGTGACACACAGGAGAACCTCGTTAAAGGGCACGTTAGGGGAGATGGGACATATCTGAGCCCTACCACACACACACACACACACACACACACACATACACAACCTCATACTGAGGATTGGTATAGCTAGCTAAGGGGCCAGGCGCCAGGGGACAGGGATGGGGACGGACGGGGGGGGGGGGGGGAGCTGTCAGACGGTTTTGCTTGGATGCTCGGTGGCATCGAGGCCACACACACACACAAACACACACCGCTGAGTTCAGTTGGGCTTGTCTCAGACAGAATCGGTGCGTTCGAGCGGATCACTTTTGTCAAGTCTGTGACCATCGTTTTAAAGTGTGTTGCATTCTGGGGATGAAAATTGTCAGACTTGTGCCTACATGTCGACTGCATGAACTTTACAAAAATCATGAAGTTTTTACTTGCTCTTCACCAACTTCATCCTGCAGACATCACCTGCATTGCGGGAGCCTCTATTGTCAACCAATCATTTGGGTGTTTTTGTTTGACCCACACGAACGTGACCAAAGACGTGACTGAAACAGGAACCAACTTTCATGTATACAGTGGATATGTACAAATGAATGTGATATTTGAGACTCTTTCGCACTAATTGATAGTACAAAGTCTCCTGAGTGGCGCAGTGGTCTAAGGCACTGCATTGCAGTGCTAGCTGTGCCACTAGAGATCCTGGTTCGAATCCAGGCTCTGTCGCAGCCGGCCGTGACCGGGAGACTCATGGGCAGTGCACAATTGGCCTAGCGTTGTCCAGGGTAGGGGAGGGAATGGCTGGCAGGGATGTAGCTCAGTTGATAGAGCATGGTGTTTGCAACGCCAGGGTTGTGGGTTCGATTCCCATGGGGGACCAGTATGAAAAAGAAATGTATTCACTAACTGTAAGTTGCTCTGGATAAGAGCGTCTGCTAAATAATGTAAATGTACACACATATATTTTCAGTGTGTGATATGGGGGTTGGAAACAATACAAAGAACAACTTTTATAAACAATGTCAACACTGTCATGTTACACTGAGCCTTGCTGTGGGAAAACCAGATCAGTGTCCGACCTTCGGCTGTCGCAGATGCACCTCCCCTGACTTCACTCCTCGACTTTCGGGTGTACTGTTAGTTGCTTTCGCCTTACCACTCAAACGAGCCAAATATTTCTAACCAAGGGGAGTGTGTCCGTTGTTAATCTCCATGGTGACGGTTGAGTGACAGGAGAAGCGGCCAAAACGACCTCCGAAAAGTACACAGAGCCACAGCAACGCAGCTGTCAACATGCCGACCAACCAACCGACCCCTCAGCACCCACAATCTCCTCTGTCAGGACCAGCATGCAGCTCTGCTCTGACAAACGACTGAAACTGAAACTCAGCTCTCTGAGAACATGGTCAGGCTGTTGTTGCTGTTGCATAAATTGATTTGTTTTACATTCTTTCCTTTAATAAATGTTTGTATGTGTGTATGTGTGTGTGCATGTGTGTACATTTGTGTGCATGTGCATATGCACGTGTATGTGCGTAATAGAGACAGGCTCTGCGTGTCATCCCTCGTTCAGTAGAGGAGTGTGATGATGGAGGGAGGATGTGACCTTAAGGTCACCACTGAACTCTTCTCATCATCTTGAACCAGTGTGAGATCACATGCAGGGGGTCACACAATCACTGGCCTAAACACACGGATACACACACACACACGCACAGACACAAACACACACACGCAAGGGGGTGGAAAATCTTTGCCCTGCACAGCATCCCTGTCCAAACTTCAGTTAGCTGGCCGAAGAAGGAGAGGAGAGGTCAAGATATAAGATATAAGATATATGTACTACCCTCACAGTCAGATGGGTCTAGTTCACAGAGCAACCAGTGGGCAGTAGTTTGCAAACAAAATACCTTTTGAAACATAGCAATGACGGGTTTGCTTGAATAACAAGCTCCATGTATTCCATGGCACATAAACACTATACTTTTACCATGTTTACCACATATTTTTCTCTTTAAGAATAGGTTTTATTACACGTAAAAGCAGACTATTGATCCAGTCTTCCCTCTCTCAAGTTGCGTCCAAAATGACACCCTATATGGTGCACTATTTTTGACCAGAGCCCCCAGAAGTAGTGAACTATATAGGGAAAGGGGGATACCTAGTCAGATTGTACAACTGAATGCATCTTCTGCATTTAACCAAACCCCTCAAAATCAGAGAGGTGCGGGGTGCTGCCTTAATTGACATCATCAGCACTCGGGGTTAACTGCCTTGCTCAGGGGCAGAACAACAGATTTTTTTCCTCTGTCAGCTCTGGGATTCGATCCAGCAACCTTTCGGTAACTGGCCCAACACTCCTACCTGCCATGCTACCTGCTGCCCCGGAAAGGGAACAGGGTTCCATTTGGGACACAACTTCAGAGAGGTAAGACTGGAATCAATAGTCTGCTTTTATGTGTAATAAAACCCATTCTTAAAAAAACAGGGTGTTAAAAGGCTAGTGTTTGTCAGTTAGCACAGCGTTGATGGTAGAGTATGGAACGTTGTCAGGAGAATGTTTGATCACCACCTCTAAATGGTAGCTAGCTAGAATACCTCCTCTACTTTCCAAAACAACACAATGAAAACAGCTTTAACACCTCCAACCCTAACACACACTCACACACTTGCAGACATGCATGCATGCATGCTCACACGCACACACGCGCACACATGCACACACCTCCAAGCCAACTGTCTCAGACAGAGAAAATAAAAGAGAAACTGCCATCACTTCCTACAGTGAAGAGTGGGAGGATGGAGGAGGGTGTGATAATTTCTTTCTTTCTTTCTTTCTCTCTCTCTCTCTCTCTCTCTCTCTCTCTCTCTCTCTCTCTCTCTCTCTCTCTCTCTCTCTCTCTCTCTATATATATATATATATATATATATATATATATTTATTTATTTATTTTATTCTTCAAAGGCCCAAAGCAGCATGATGGGTTGGAGGCATCTGCTTGATATGTAGGCGTGCGTCCCAAATATCACCCTATCGAGCCCTATGGGACCTAATCGAAAGAAGTGCACTACATAGAGAAAAGGGTGTCATTTGGGAAGCATCGTAGAAGTTCAAAGAGGGGGAGACCTCTTTGTGGGGAAACAGCAGACACAAACACATGATGAGGAGGGGAGAAATAATATTAGATTTTTCTTCAGAAAATACACCATGGCCTTATTGTAAGAAAAGCTGAAGAAGTACTGAATGATTATTTTGATGAGTCATTGGATGCATCCCAAATGGCACCCTAAAGTGCACTACTTTTGACCACTTTTGACTAGGGCCTTTCCCACTGGGCACAAACTGGTTAAATAAATGTTGCTTCACCGTAATTTGTCAACGTATTGTGACGTGGACAATACATTGGATTTGAAAGAATTCATCAACATAAACTGTTGTTTTGAGTGTACAATTTAAATAACAGGATTATGTCATCATGGTAACCAATTTTCAACATAGACAAACCTTGTATAAAATATGTTGAATTTGTACCTTTGAAACAACGTCCGATCTTCAATGTAATATCCACTATAAGAAAAGAACTAAAATAGGCTGGGCAGCACATCCATCTGGAGTATTGATCTATCTACAGTTATCCCTTCGGTCTCCTATCCAGGGTTTTAACCAAGCCCTGCTCAGCTTTGATATTTGTCACTGACTATTACCAATGTGCTATCGTGAGAATGATTGCTGACAAATCTCCACTTAATAGATTCACTGTTGCTATCGAAGTCATTCCAAAGGGTAGGTTCAACAGAGCAAATTAAATGTAACCAAACTTTATCACTCATACAGTATATCATCAATGATGCTATTTAGACCTACATAGCATTTGGTAAGTCATCAACAGCTATTGTTTAAATTCAGCCCAGGATTCAACTAAACATAGACAATACATATAGGCCTAGGGCAGGGGTGTAAACTCATTCCATGGAGGGCCTAGTGTCCACGGGTTTGTGTTTTTTCCTTTCAATGAAGACCTAGACAACCAGGTGAGGGGAGTCCTTTACTAATTAGTGACCTTAATTCATCAAGGGAGGAAGAGCGAAAACACGCAGATACTTTACCCTTCATGGAATGAGTTTGACACATGGCTTAGGGTTTCAAGCTTTGGTTGATTTAAAAAAGAAATCTACAGGTTAATAATAAATATGTTGGATTCACGTCTCCATCTCAACCAAAAATCGAAGTTAAAGAATAGGATTAAGCGAGTGGCTCAGATTGAACTATCCAATCAGTAGATACATCTCCTTTAAGTGTTGCTGTTTGGTTGCGTTGTCAACCAAACACAATTCAATATTACTTGTGTAAGACAGTAAATAGCCTAATGATAAGGATATCTTACAAACTAATATAACAGTATTATTCAACCTTCAAATGAGTAACACATCCATAGCCACATTTTGAGGTTACTGTAACAATAATGCCTTCTTATGTAATCATAGAAAATGTGCATGTCCAGGGTCGCAGGTCTGTGGAAATCTTCACACTTGCTGTAATAATCAGCACATAATCTCAAACGGCATTGATCACTTGCACCATGTATTTAATGTAATCTCAACAGCAGGTGACAAGTAAACCAAAAGGTAACAAGTAAACCAAAAATCAGACATTGATTTTCCATTGGAATTTGGTTGTGCTTTTATATGGTTGACAGCATAGTGAATTCAACACATTGGGAATTCAACAAACTTTTGGCTGTGTTTTTGAGTGGGTGAAAATAGCTTGGAATCTCATTGATCAATTTATCTACCAAACATTACCCAATTCTCCACGTGGAAATGACGTGGTGTGCTCAGTGGGATGGGACTATGTACAAAAAAAGGTGCCCTTTGTGAAGCAACCATCCTATGTATATTAAGTTGAATACTGGTCTTATTATCACTATGGCATTACAGGCTGGCTAGATTCTTTATTTCTCTCTCTCTCTCTCTCTCTCTCTCTCTCTCTCTCTCTCTCCCCTCTCTCTCGCAATTCAATTTCAATTTCAATTTAAGGGCTTTGTTGGCATGGGAAACATATGTTAACATTGCCAAAGCAACTGAAGTAGATAGTAAACAAAAGTGAAATAAACAATAAATATTAACAGTAAACATTACACTCCGAAGTTCCAAAAGAATAAAGACATTTCAAATGTCATATTATGTATATATACAGTGTTGTAACAAATAGTTAAAGTACAAATGGGAAAATAAATAAACATAAATATGGGTTGTATTTACAATGGTGTTTGTTCTTCACTGGTTGCCCTTTTCTTGTGTTCTCTCTCTCTCTCCCTCTCTCTCTTCCTCTCTCCGTCTCTCTCTCTACCCCCCTTCCTCTCTCTCTCTCTCCCTCTCTCTCTTGCTCTCTCCGTCTCTCTCTCTACCCCCTTCCTCTCTCTCTCTCTCTCTCTCTCTCTCTCTCTCTCTCCCTCCATCTCTCTGTATCTCTCTCCCTCTCTCCCTCCCTCCCTCCCTGCCCATTATCCCTTGTTCCCTGGTCCAGAAATAGAGACTAAATACTCTGACAGGGAGACACCGAGCATGGCTAAATACCCTGCTCCTGCACGCCGCTATTCCTCTACTCTTATTTTAATGATGTCAGTGACACACACAGGCACACACACACACAGCGAGCTGGACACAACTGGCCATCAGAGGCATGAAGTGAGCACAACTTTTCAGCTCTAACGCCACAGAGTAATCTCAATTGTCCATACAACTAGCCTCTAGCAACAGGACCAATGGAGAACACAGAGTAATCTCTTTTGCCCATACAACTAGATTCTAGCTACAGGACCAATGGAGAACACACCACAAAAAATGCATCAAACTTCATGAGCGAACGCACCCCCACACTATCCTGCAGTGTCTGCAGCAGTGTCCGTTAACGCAGCTCTGGAGGCTGTAAACTCACCATGAACACTGAATGGTGTGACTTTTGAACGTATCCCAAGGTCTGTCTCGGTCTCTCTCTATATCTCCATCTTTCTCTCTCTCTCTCTCTCTCTTTCTCTCTCTCTCGCTCTCTCTCTCTCTCTCTCTCTCTCTCTCTCTCTCTCTCTCTCTCTCTCTCTCTCGCTGTCTCTCTCTCTCTCTCTCCCTCCCTCTATCTCTCTCTCTCTCTCTCCCTCCCTCTCGCTCTCTCTCTCTCTCTCTCTCTCTCTCTCTGTCTCTCTCTCTCTCTGTCTCTCTCTCTGTCTCTCTCTCGCTCTATCTCTCGCTCTCTCTCTCTACCTCCCTCCCCCCTCCCTCTCTCTCTATATATCCATCTCTCTCTCTCTCTCTCTCTCTCTCTCTCTCTCTCTCTCTCTCTCTCTCTCTCTCTTCTCATCTATCTCTCTGTCAATCTGTCTCTCTCTGTCTCTCTCTCTCTATCTCTCTCTCTCTCTCTCTCCCTCTCTCTCTCTCTCTCTCTCTCTCTCTCTCTCTCTCTCTCTCTCTCTCTGTCTCTCTCTCTCTCTCTCTCTCTCTCTGTCTCTCTCTCGCTCTATCTCTCGCTCTCTCTCTCTACCTCCCTCCCCCCTCCCTCTCTCTCTATATATATCCATCTCTCTCTCTCTCTCTCTCTCTCTCTCTCTCTCTCTCTCTCTCTCTCTCTCTCTCTCTCTCTCTCTCTCTCTCTCTCTCTCTCTCTCTCTCTCTCTCTATCTATCTCTCTGTCAATCTGTCTCTCTCTGTCTCTCTCTCTCTCTCTCTCTCTCTCTCTCTCTCTCTCTCTCTCTCTCTCTCTCTCTCTCTCTCTCTCTCTCTCTCTCTCTCTCTCTTTCTCCCTCCCTTTCTCTCTCTATATATCCATCTCTCTCTCCATCTCTCCATCTCTCCATCTCTCTCTCTCTCTTCTCTCTCTCTCTCTCTCTCTCTCTCTCTCTCTCTCTCTCTCTCTCTCTCTCTCTCTCTCTCTCCCTCGCTCTCTCTCTTTCACTCCACTCTGTTATAGCAGCATCAGTCTGGATGACAGAGTACTGTACTTTATCTAAGTGGAGGCCAGTAAGGCTACATCATTATATCATCCATCCAGGTGACTCCTCCAGGGCTGCTTGGCACTCAGTACACCCAGAAACAGCTCTCGTTCCTGGGTAGTGCAGGGGAAGAGGGTGGGGTAGGCTGGAGTTGAGGAGA
>NC_059192.1:86351278-86398778 GCF_020615455.1 Coregonus clupeaformis
TGCTTTACGGTGGGAAATACGCGGAGATCATCCTTTCACCCACACTGCGTCTCACAAAGCCACGGCTCCAGACCAAAGGACAAGTTTCCACAGGTCTAATGTCCATTGCTCATGTTTCTTGGCCCAAGCAAGTCTCTTCTTCTTATTGGTGTCCTTTAGTAGTGGTTTCTTTGCAGCAACTCTGAACAGTTGATGTTGAGATGTGTCTGTTACTTGAACTCTGTGAAGCATGTATTTGGGCTGCAATTTCTGAGGCTGGGAACTCTAATTAACTTATCCTCTGCAGCAGAAGTAACTCTGGGTCTTCCATTCCTGTGGCGGTTCTCATGAGAGCCAGTTTCATCATAGCGCTTGATGATTTTTGCGACTACCCTTGATGAAACTTTCAAAGTTCTTAAAATGTTCCATCTTCACTGACCTTCATGTCTTAAAGTGATGATGGACTGTGGTTTCTCTTTGCTTTTTTGAGCTGTTCTTGTCTTAATATGGACATGGTCTTTTACCAAATAGGGATATCTTATGAATACCCCGCTACCTTGTCACAAGAAGGAAATAAATTCCACAAATTAACTTTTAAGAAGGCACACCTGTTAATTGAAATGCATTCCAGGTGACTATCTCATGAAGCTGGTTGAGAGAATGCCAAGAGTGTGCAAAGCTGTCATCAAGGCAAAGGGTGGCTATTTGAAGTATAAAATATATTTTGATTTGTTTAACACTTTTTGGGTTACTACATGATTCAAAATGTGTAATTTCATAGTTTCGATGTCTTCACTATTATTCTGCAATTAATAAAATAGTAAAAATAAAGAAAAACCCTTGAATGAGTAGGTGTGTCCATACTTTTGACTGGTAGTGTACACACACACAACCCAGTGGGTTAACACCAGTGGGATTGAAATTGACGCCACCCGCGGTGTAGAAATGAAGTGTTAACCAGGTGGTGTTCTTGTTTCTCGACTGTGTTGAGTTCATTTCCATTAACGCTCTCAGAGTGAAAAAGACATGGGAGGGGCTCATTATCATATTTCCCAGCATGCTTTGTTGCAGGTTTATTTTTAGGTATTTTTAATATCTATGTTTCTGCATGCACATTGATTGATTAATTGATCTTATACTACAGAAAGATAAATAACATATATTTTTCTAAAATAAACCAATTTGTAGGTGGTTGGACTTATTTCACCTGTTATTGAGTTGGTTGTGCCAGTTTAGATGGTTTAGGTCGTCTCCTTTTTCTATCTTCCCTACCTTGGCAGTCATTGTGATTAAAAGTTCAAATTGTTGGATATCCTAACTCTGGCTTGATTCCAATAGAAGTTATATAACTCTTTGCAAGACAGAATAATATGACTTGCTGATGTGGACTGCAAACCAGGAGTTTAAGACTATTGTGTTAGGGTAAAACATGGCTGTCGAAGTATGGTGTTCTCAAATATAATTACTTTTTTATGATAAACTACCCATTTAGGCACCTGATTGATGAAGGCTACAGGACTGAAAAACTTTGAATGCAACAACCATGTCTCTGTCACTAGCAAACACAGTCATGGGTGGTACTGGTACCTCTAAAGTTCACTCGAAAGGCAAAGAAGGCTTTACACCCTACAGCGTTAAAACAACACCCCAAAACAAGTTACTGTAACACCACAGGTGTTAATTCCCTAACACTGAGAAAGTGTAACACCACAGGTGTTAATTCCCTAACACTGAGAAAGTGTAACACCACAGGTGTTAATTCCCTAACACTGAGAAAGTGTAACACCACAGGTGTTAATTCCCTAACACTGAGAAAGTGTAACACCACAGGTGTTAATTCCCTAACACTGAGAAAGTGTAACACCACAGGTGTTAATTCCCTAACACTGAAAAAGTGTTACAGCCTCAGCTCTAATAAAGTGTTAATTCAGTCAGAATGCAATAACAGGTTAAATAAGTCCAACCACCTACAAATTGGATTAGTTTAAAAACATTTATGTTATTTATCTTTGTATAGTATAAGATCAATTAATCAAGATCAATTAATCAATCACCCTGGTGTTATGGACCAACACTCTTGGGGTGTTAGTTTATCAACACTTTGAAAAGTGTTAGTTTAATACTATTTTGGTGGGTCACATACAATTACTATGAAAGTGGTCTGCATAGACTATGTGACTGACTGGCAGCCTTTGACTTTGAGCTCAGGGAAAATATCCTTGAACAGATAAACTAAGGAATGTGCCCCTGCATTCAATATGTACCATTCCCATAGTAAACGCAGAAAAAGCAAAGTGCCGTATATCGTCGATGGGGCCAGGATGGCATTTGAGGACAGAGTCAATGTGTGCGCTCCAAATTACACCGTATTCCCTTTATAGTGCACTGCTTTTGACCAGGGCCCATCGACGATGTGTTGATTTTACAGTGTGACATTTCTAGTGTTGATTCAGGAGTTAAATTCACTTTGCAAGAGTAAAATTAGCACACAACGGTGTAAAATAACCCCCAGTGTTGGTGTTAATTTACATTTAGCAGACGCTCTTATCCAGAGCGACTTACAGTTAGTGAATGCATACGTTTTCTTATTTTTTTTATTTTTTTTATACTGGCCCCCCGTGGGAAACGAACCCACATCCCTGCCGGCCAAACCCTCCCTTGGACGACGCTGGACCAATTGTGCGCCGCCCATGGATCTCCCGGTTGCGGCCGGCTGCGACAGAGCCTGGACTCGAACCAGGATCTCTAGTGGCACAGCTAGCACTGCGATGCAGTGCCTTAGACCACTGCGCCACTCTGGAGAGAAAAACCAGAGATATTGTTTTACACTGTGGAGAGAAAAACGGTCCCATCAAAACCACACCCATCATTATCATATTTCGCAGCATGCTCTACTGCAGGTAGATTTTTTAGGATTGTTTTTAATTACTGTGTTTTGCATTGATTGATTGAGCCATCTTATGCTACACAAAGATAAATAACACATTTTTCTAAACTAATCCCACTAGTTAGTTAGATTTATTGCACTCATTACTGAAATGGTTGTTCCGGTTTAAACAGTTCAGGTAGTGTTATTTGTTTAATCAAGATTCCTAACCCTGACAATCATTCTGAATGCAGGTTGTGGGTGAATAAAAATGCCAACTGTTGGATATCCTAACTGTATTTCAATAAGAATTACACATCACTTTGCCTGCCAGAATAATTTGACTTGCAGGCCTCATGTTGTCTGTAAACCAGGAGTTTCATAACACAACTTTGTTAGAGTAAATCTAGGCCATCAACTACTGTAGAACAATAAGTAAGGCCTTATGATATATATAATGTATTATTATAGTTTCATTTTCATGATAACATTCACCTATGCACTCATTTGGGGAAAGTCCCAGACCTTTAAAAGGAAAGAATTCAACAACCATCTCTCTGTCGCTAACAAATACAGTCATGGGTGGTGAACTCTACAATTTACTCAAAAAGAAAAGGGAACTTGGGAAATATCAAAATTAGGCTTTACACCACACATTATTTACTGTAACACTACAGGTGTTAATTTCTTACACTGAGAAAGTGTAACAGCGTCAGCACTACGTAAAGTGAGTCCAGTTTACTCTAAATCAAGTGTTGTGTTTTACACTGTACGTGTTGTGCATTACTCTACAGTAGAGCTATGCAAACACCACCTTGAGTTCCTAAGAGGTAAAGAAGGAACACTGCAACAGAGTTAAATCTTTAACACTTTCAAAAGTGTTATATTAATACCAGTTCAGTGGGACTCATATGTTCACTGAAAATAGTGTGCATTTTACACTTTCAGATTTAAAAGTACACCATTGATTTTGCTGTGTATAGGGGATAGGGTGCCATTTGTTTAAGTGTCATACCAGCATTTCACTGGCTTCTCCCCTCCCTAACCTCAGAAACTTACAGCATCACATTCAGCAGTAGCAACTTCTTAGAAACGCCCCCACTTTAAATCCCCATGAATAGATTGGAGAACAGAGATTGGAGAAGCAGACTAGATATGGTTTTAAATAATTAAGACCAATTCAGCTGAGAAATGAATATTGTTTATGTGAACGTTGGTGTCGTACAGGCGTCTGGTTATCTATCAATTATAGATCTATGCCTCTAGTTATTCTAGTGACTGTCTGCATTCTAAATGGCAATAGCACCAATAGGGCTCTAGTCATGCACTACAAAGGGAATAGGGTACCATTTGGGACACCCCCAATGAGAACACTTCTGTCAAATCTTTTGGGACGACATCCACATTCAATCCAATGGGGTCTCATTCAATCAAAACCTGCATCAGAAAACTCTCGAGATGAGGCACAACAATTCCTACCACCTGCTGTGAGCACGAAGTATTAATCTTAACATTTTACAAAACAACATTCTCCCTCTCACACTGAGCGGGCCAAATACCCACCACCATCCTCTACCATCCTCTGCCATTGTTTTTTATAATTATTATTATTCTATACATTGTAGTGTTTTATATTACATTAGTTTTCCAGGCTATTGATTTCACTCAGAACAACATACATGTTTTAGTGGATCATTAGGAAGGCCTTCCGTGCTTCCCGCAGAGTGTTTGGGGATGATTCTGCCCGAGGCTGCATTTGAGCCTGTGTCAGAAAAAGCAACGTGATATTCTCGGAATCGCACCAAACGCTCAAAGAATGTTCTCGGAACGCTCTTAACTCATCCAATTATAGCTTGTGTCCCAAATGGCACACTATTCCCTATATAGTGCACTACTTTTAAACGGGGCTCTGGTCAAAAGTAGTGCACTTTGTAGGGAATAGGGTGCCATTTGGGACGAAAACGCAATCAGCTCCTAACACAAACGGAGGAGACACGAAAACAGACTGACACAAACAATTACTGTGATAGATCCTCAATTAATCCACCGTCTTTTAGCCATTTGTGTTAATTGCAATTTAAACTTCCAGGGTTTGACAGTAAGTGAAATTAATTTCTTGCTTTTAGGAACTCTCTGTCAAAGAGTATAATGATCGTCTTTACATAACGAGGAGAGCTAGCAACATCATTTTCTCTCTCTATCTGTACTAAAAGGTCATACAATGTCAGTTTTGCGGAGTGGGTGAGGCAGGGCTGAGGGCTATATGGTGTGTGTGTGTATATGTATGTATGTATGTATGTAATTAAGTGTGTGTGACTGGGTGTGTGACTGAGTGTTTGTCGGAGGGTGTATGGAGTAGTATAGACCATTCCTCTGGGTCAGTATGAACTCAAACATTTTACATGGACACACACACAGAGAGACACACACACACACAAATACATCAGGTCGTTTCCGGCCCATCCCTGCAGGTCTGAGGGGACTTTCCTAATCCTGCCACTCTGAATGGCTGTTTAATCAAGCGCTGTGGCAGAGCGATTGCACACACACACATACACACAAACACAGACTGACACAAACATGAATGCAACCACATACGCACTCACACACACACAAACACAATCTTGTGTCCCCCGGTGTCCCCAAGCAGACAGGCAAACAGAGAGGACGACCTCTGAAATACTAAAGGACCTGTTCACTCCTCTCGGACTACTCTCTGGCTTTCACTACTATATGTTGTCTGTCTCCATCTCACTTCTTTCATTCATCTCTTTTTCTCTCAATTTTTCATATTTTCTCTATCACTCGCTCTCTTTCTTTCTTTCTCGCTCTCCTGTTTTTTAAAAACTATTTTTCACTCTCTGCCCCCTCTCTTTCCTTCCTTCATTCTATCTCGACCAAGGGAAGAAGAGGGAAGTAAAGGGGTAGAAAACAGAATGTCAATCTCTTTTTCTTCCATGCTTCTTCATTTCCTGCTGTCCTCCGGCTCCCTGACAATGAATTAAACATCAGGGCGTCGGCTTGCTGCCGTGGCGATGCACGCCAAGCCAGACACTTTGTATATGCAGAGAGGGATGTCATGCAAAAAATACTTGTTTCCTAACGGAGCAAAGGAGCGAGAAAACTGACAGGCGGGGAGAGTGTAGGAGAGCAGGGGATGGAGGGATGGAGGGAGGGAGGAAGTAAGAGGGGTACGTTCAACCTCCACTCTATGTCCTCTAGATGCTCTCGCTTTTATTTGTATTTTTTCGCTCTCGCTCTCAACTTTTCTGTCTTTAAATCTCGCCGGATTGGTTTTTCTGGTCCTCGCTTCGTTTCAGCAGTCTCGTCTGATCTCGTCTAGTCCTGCTTTGGGTTCTGAGGCGTTCGCCGCACCGCTACTACAAAGGTTTTCCTTCTCAACCCTGGTTACCAGAGTCAGCCAAACAAAAGATGAACAAATCTACACTTCTCTCTTCCTCTACTTTTTTCACATTTATTCTCCTTGACTTTTCTCCTCTGAGGGTAGCAGAGACTTGCTGTACAAGTCTGACATAACTGCTCTGTAAAATATTATCAATGAACTGTAGGGAACTGTTAGAGTCCACTGGTATCTCATAAAGTTCAATTATAGAGAGAGAGAGTAAATTATACTGGACAATACCCAAGTGCAATCCAGAGAGAGAGAAGGGGAGATAGATCCAGAGAGAGAGAGAGAGAGAGAGAGAGAGAGAGAGAGAGAGCGAGAGAGAGAGAGAGAGAGAGAGAGGGAGAGAGATCCAGAGAGAGAGAGGGGGGGGAGAGGGAGAGATCCAGAGAGAGAGGGAGAGAGATCCAGAGAGGGAGAGAGAGAGAGAGACAGAGAGAGAGAGAGAGAGCATGTCCTGACTTTTATCTCCAATAATTGACTGTCACCCTTAAATGGCAAGTTCCAGTTAATAAGGGATGATCCAACGAAAGGTTTTCTTGAAGCAAGATGTCAGAGTATTATTGCCAGTTAAAGTAATGCTGCAGACGGAAAAAGGAAAAGACTGACTTCTCTCTCCTATTTTCCTATCTACTGTATTAAATATCTCACTCCTCTCTCTCTCCTCTCTCTCTATCCCTCCCTCTCCCTTTTCCTATATGCCCTCATCCCCTACACCCTAGTCCCGTACACCCTATGCCCTAGTCCCCATAAACACTCTTAAGCCTAGCTCTAGTCCCTGGGCAGTGGAGGACAGACAGATGAACACAACGATCTCCGAGTCTCTGTCTGCCAATGGTAATGCTGAACAATGCTCTATGTGTGTGTGTGTGTGTGTGTGTGTGTGTGTGTGTGTGTGTGTGTGTGTGTGTGTGTGTGTGTGTGTGGCACCTCACAATTTATTCCCCATTTGCAGGGTGTGTGTGTGTGTGTGCTCGCTTTAGTGCTCTTGCGTCAGCTTGAGTGTGTTTGTGTGCACATTTACGTGTGTATATGGATGTGTGTGTTTGTTACCCGTTCTCCCTTACAATTCAATCCCCGTTTGCAAGTTTGTTTTCG
Organism: Coregonus clupeaformis; assembly: GCF_020615455.1. NCBI lineage: Eukaryota > Metazoa > Chordata > Actinopteri > Salmoniformes > Salmonidae > Coregonus > Coregonus clupeaformis. The sequence continues at coordinate 86,358,628 of NC_059192.1, forward strand.
CAGAGCTGCAGCCAGAGTCTGGTTGATGAATGAAATGCTTTAAGGGAGGTGTCGGCACCGAGCACACTGGGACACTGCATCTCTCTCTCTCTCTCTCTCTCTCTCTTCCCATCTCTCTCCTTTTCTCTATCCCTCTTTCTCTCTTCATCGCTCCCACTCTCTGTCTCTCTCTTTCTCCTCCACTTTGTCACTCTCTCTAAGGTCTAGTGAGGGCGACTATGGCTGCATCACACGCCTCTCCTGTGAGATTCACCCCTCCATACCTGGGCTGGTACACATCATACCTCTTAGAAGAGCTATAGGAATCACTGTAACAGTAGGATTAAGACTGTCAAATTACCCCATGAGAACAATGTCATAAAGCTAATTTACTGAGGTATGTAATCCGCCCCTTATGCATTGTTTCCTTAAGCATCGTTTTCTCACATTTTCCAGAGAGGTTGGGAGCAGAATTCCCTTTGGGACAAAGGAACAACAATGTAAGCATGCTATCTATACTCACATGAGGGGATACTATATTCACATCTGATCATGCGCATATTAAACATCAAAGCATCGGCTTTCTCAAACAGCGTTAGCTTTTCCCCTCCTGTAGCATTTCCCCATTTGCAACAATAAGCACACAATTAAATAGTGCTAACACTAACAGCCAGTAAGGTGGCGCGATACACACAGAGACTGTGTATCCCAAATGGCACCGCATTATAGTGCACTACTTTTGACCAAGACTGTGGTCAAAAGCAGTTCACTATAGGGAATAGGGTGCCATTTGGGATACACAAAGAGACTCCACAACACGTTTGTTTTCATGTTTGAATTATTTAGCACCAAATCTGCTGATTAAAAGTCAGAGCAGCGCAGAGGTGTTTTTCGTCGTTTGCTGGCATTCCCCGAGTGCGTGCCGTCGCCACGGCGAGATGAAGATCGCTAAACTAGTTCAAAACGACAACACAGAACACACGCACTGTTGGGTGGTTTTGGGTGTGTGTGTGTATCAGAGTCGATACTGTTGGGAGAAAACAGCACCCAGCCCCAGTAGAGATTAGAATATTTATATATTTTCACTCTTTCTTTCTCCCACTTTCCCTTCATGTTCCTTCCCTCTCTCTCTTTCTCTCTCTTCATACTCACCCTCTCTCTCTCTCTCTCTCTCTCTCTTTCTCTCTCTCTCTCTCTCTCTCTCTCTATCAGTCAATGAAGATAGATAGAGTGGTACCAGAAGGATGGAGAAAAGAAGGAGGGAAAACACTGCTTTAGCACTAAGCCCTCCTTATCTGTTTAAAACCACTCAGCTTATTCTTGTTAAATCTTACATGGTAAGCCGATGAGCGCGAGAAAACAATAAACAACATAATTTCATAGATAGAGGCAGAGACAGAGAGGGTGAGAGAGAGAGACAGTGAGAGAGAGAGACAGCGAGAGAAAGAGGGAGAGAGAGAGAGAGAGAGGGGGGGGGGGGGGGGGGGGGGGGGGTGTCTCCACTGTCATCTGTTGGGAGATTAGGTTAATTTGCTCAACTAGCGGCACTTCAGTTATTCAGATTAAAACCTGGCCAAGGCTTTGTCATCCTTCAACGAGCACCAGGCATAATAAGGCATTACCTTGGAAAAGATTAAGCTGCGATTAAGCAGATCGGATACAATAATAATACGTGATCACGTCAGCGGAAGACGATACAAAGCCTGGGAAGCTGTCGGATGTGAACGGTGTAAATAGTGGTTTTAAAAGCGATTTCCGAAGTGTTCTCATTAAAGAATGTTCTATTGTTGCATTCATGGGTTCCACCTCCATCACTCTGTCGCGTCATGCCATTATTATGAACGTTCTAAAAACACCTCAGCCATAGTGGTGCCCAAAAGTAAAGTGGTGCCCAGTTGTTTTGTCCAGATTAGTTAGTTAGCTGAATTCCAGTGCTATCCCCTCAATCTTAGTAATAGCTAAAGTTATACTGCATCTGAAGCCAATCTGGCGACAAAATGTTTTCCTACTAATTATTTGCCTCCTTTTGAAATGTCATTGTGTTTCCAAGCCCCTATAATGCACTTTAGACAAAATCTTCATCAGTGCCCATTGACAATGCACTGAGTAGAACGTTCAGAATGCATGGAGTAGAACGTTCAGAATGCATGGAGTAGAACGTTCAGAATGCATTGAGTAGAACCTTCAGAATGCATTGAGTAGAACGTTCAGAATGCATTGGGTAGAACGTTCAGAATGCATTGAGTAGAACCTTCAGAATGCATTGAGTAGAACCTTCAGAATGCATTGAGTAGAACGTTCAGAATGCATTGGGTAGAACGTTCAGAATGCATTGAGTAGAACCTTCAGAATGCATTGAGTAGAACGTTCAGAATGCATTGGGTAGAACGTTCAGAATGCATTGAGTAGAACCTTCAGAATGCATTGAGTAGAACGTTTAGTCGGGCACCAGTGCTCAAGAGAATCTTCACAACAATATTGTGATGCAACATGCAAACCATGAATATATTCAGAACTTAGTGGAAAATAAATGTAAAGACAACAGAAACAGAAGACCTTATACTGCTCATAGTGTTTCACTTCAACAACAACCAGAAAACATTTGTCCCTAAAGGGGTATGAACAAACCCTGATAGCTTTTATGCTGAAACGTCTTGGTTTTTGCAACATTACCAAAAAAAATTGTGGCTGAACATCTTTTGTAGATGTAGCTAGTTTGTTCTTCATTTCATGCATCTTGCTTGGACTGCGAAGTAGTGACTGTATGAAAACCCCAGAACACACTGACTGCGTCCCAATTGGCACCCTATTCCCTACATACTGCACAACTTTTCACCAGCGCCTTATGGGCCCTGGTCAAAAGTAGTGCACTATATAGGGAAAAGGGTGCCATTTGGGACGCAGGCTCTGTGGTGTGTTTAACAGACTGATAGCATTCAGCTCATGGTTTTTGTATTCCCCCAGGCTTTAGACAAAGCAGGCCTGTAGCTCCTCTGTACTTTCTCTACGGTCTAAATGAGATTTCACAGCTACACTGGGAGAGATGGAGAGCTAGCTGTAGGGAGCCTTTCGGGGGATGGGGGTGTTTGGAGCGGGGTGGAGAGGGAAATCACAGGGTGAACTGAAGAGAATGCAGTGATGAGAGCCCTGATAGACTTTCTTAGTGTCGCTCTTTGACATGGATGAGGCTAGAGAGTATCTTCTTAGTGTCACTCTTTGACAGTGTCACTCTTTGACATGGATGAGGCTAGAGAGCATCTTCTTAATGTCATTCTTAGACATGGATGAGGCTACAGTAGGCTATCTTCTTAGGGTGTTTCACATATAGTCCTTCTTTAAAACAACCGATCTCAGTCCTCTTTAAAGTGAACTCTGGGGTAAAAACAAAAAGCATGGTAACTCAGTTCTCTTTGTATTCACACTGCCCTTGCCTTTGAATGAGGAGTCAACTCTTTTGCCAGTTCACTTCACCTACAAATAATCTGAACTAAAAACTCCACACATACATTGGAATTTCTGTGCATCCTTGATCATCGCTAATCAATATCCAAAAACAGCACACGTTTTTTTCTGCGAACCTGCACATCATCATCTTCTCTTTTTTGTGGCACCAATGTGAGGTGTTATGGCAGGGAAAACGGTGTTGCAGTAGTCTAGTGTGTGGTGCTGGAATAATGACAAGCAAACCTGGGGAGCTTCGTGTTCACATTGCCTTAAAAAAGGGAACCGGAACAAGGATTTCAAGCGAACCGAACTCAGACGGTTTGCTTTGGGAGCTCTTTTGAGGGGTCTGAGTTCCTTTGGACAAAGAATTGTCTGAAAGGGACCAATGGTGAAAACATCCTTTGTCTCAGTCTTAGACATGGATGAATCTAGAGTGTGATTTCCAGCAAATTAAGCATAGCTGACTCACTTTCTTGCATCGGATAACAACGGGGTGTTCCTCAGATCAATTCCAATATTACTTATTTATTATACAGTGCTGTTAACAATATAAGAGTACAATTCAGTTGTGAATAAATTACTAATAGACTAAAATCTGAGCATTTAACCAGATGTTAAAGCCATTGTTTCACTTAACGACCTAACGTGTATTGCACCCTTTACAATACACTGTAAACCCCAAGGCATTTTTAACTAAAATACTTCTAGTAAGTTGAACCCAAAGTCAATGAAAAGTCATTATTACTTAAAATGTTTATGTGGTATTGACTCAAAACTAAATGAGAAGTCACATCAACAATATGTTTTTTAAAGTTATGATAACAAATTAACTTTTTACCCAGCATGCTCTACTGCAGGTAGAGTTTTTTTGGAATTGTTTTTAATATCTGTGTTTTTGCATGTACATTGAGTGATTGATTGATTAATATTATGCTACACAAATATAAATAACATACATTTTTCTAAAATAATCCAATCATTTAGTCAGATTTTTTCCACCCGTTACTGAAATGGTTGTTCCAGTTTAATTTGCTCAGGTAGTCAATTTACACTGTTCCTAACACTGGCAGTCATTATGAATGCAGGTTGTGGTGGAATGAAAAAATGACAACTGTTGGATATCCTAACTCTGGCTGGATTCCAATAAGAACTACACATCACTTTGCAAGCCAACATAATTTGACATGCAGATAGTTTGCAAAATTCAGGTACATTTTCTAGAAATCCTGGTTTGAAGATTACTGGAAATCCTCCACGCAGGATTTTTACTGGAACGTTGCAACCATGCTTGCGAACCTGATGTGGCCTGTAAACCAGGAGTTTCAGGCCACTGTATGTGGGTAAAACTAGGCCTCAAAACAAGGCCTTATGACATACTGTATGTAATGTATTGTTATAAAGAGTTTAATTATAATGACAATATTTGCCACAGGACTGAAAATGAACAAATTTGATAACCATGTCTCTGTCACTAACAAATACAATCATTGGTCGTAACTCCACAATTCACTCAAAAGGGGAAGGCACACAGGGAAATTATATTGGAGGCGTGGCTTAGTGGGGGCGTTACTCAAAGTTTTCAAGCTGGTACAACTCAAATCTGGACCTCCTACATGGTCACAGTGACAAAATCACTTGAAGTAACTGTACTCAGATATATTAAGTGCAACAGGTTTCCTAAAAAAGTTTTGAATAATGACAGCACATTGAGGTCTACAGTGTAGCCAACATCAATGTTAGTGATAACACTTGAAGCCCTGCTTCAAGGCTCCGATGAAGGCAATTCATGCTGAAACGTAAGCATATTGTTTGTTTGTCCAGTCAATAAATCTATCAGATTTACGCAGCAACAGAGCGCTCCTGTTACTTTATTATCTGGGATAGTCACCAGTTGAAGTATCCTTGGGTAAGGAATGTTTTTTTGGATTTTCAAGTCACTCAGTTGAGCACCTGATCCCCCCTTTTAAATTTAAGCTAGGCTGAAGCGCATTTGGTTGTACTTTTTTCCAACTTCCTGCTCTTGTCTGTGTAGCCCGCATTGAAACCTGTTCAGGTCTGGTGGTCTCTCTCTCTCCCTCTCTATCTCTCTCTCCCTCCCTCCCATCTCTCTCTATCCACAGGCAGAAAATGACAGTGTCTCAGGCGCTACGGTCACATGTAATTGAGGACATTAGAACAGCAGCAATTACCATGAACTGTCATTCTGTAATAAGAATTGAATTAGATCACTCACTCAGTCGAGAGAGGGAGACACAGAGCGGGAGAGAATAGGAGGGACAGAGAGAGTGCAGGGGAGAGAGGGGGGAGGGAGAGACTGAGGGAAATAAATTGGAGGGGAGGATGGGTGAGAGAGAGAGAAAGGAAGTGGGAGAGAGATTGAGAGAGAGAGAGTGTGAGAGAGATTGAGCCAGAGTGAGAGAGAGAGAGAGAGAGAGAGAGACAGAGAGAGAGAGAGGTTACCACATTTCCTGGTGCATATATAGCCTCTACTTCATTATAAAGCGGCAGCAAACTGGAACAGGGCGAAAATAGAGGCAGTGAAATGGACTGGGTAAAGTCCCAGCAAATCCATTCACTGTCCACAATTTCATTTCTACAAGTCCAACAAAGATGAAAAAAAGGCGACCCAGACTGGCATACACACATGCACGCGCACGCACACACACACTTGTAGGCGCTAACAAGAAGACTTCTCTAATGAAAATGGTCCAATTGAAGGTCTGTGTATAATTAGCTGTAATGCTATGTTAATCTTCTGGTCTTCAGCTCGCTATAGTAACCTACTCTGTCTGTCTGTTCCCGCCTACGATTTATAACACCCAATAACAGCATGTATTACTTCAGAGCGGGGGGACAAGGCTAAAGGGGTGAGGTGGGGGAGTAGGGAAAGGCTAAAGGGGTGAGGTGGGGGAGTAGGGAAAGGCTAAAGGGGTGAGGTGGGGGAGTAGGGAAAGGCTAAAGGGGTGAGGTGGGGGAGTAGGGAAAGGCTAAAGGGGTGAGGTGGGGGAGTAGGGAAAGGCTAAAGGGGTGAGGTGGGGGAGTAGGGAAAGGCTAAAGGGGTGAGGTGGGGGAGTAGGGAAAGGCTAAAGGGGTGAGGTGGGGGAGTAGGGAAAGGCTAAAGGGGTGAGGTGGGGGAGGAGGGCAAAGCTAAAGGGGTGAGGTGGGGGAGGAGGGCAAAGCTAAAGGGGTGAGGTGGGGGAGTAGTGCAAGGCTAAAGGGGCAACGGTTAAGTTTACGTATTAATTCCAACTGGTTAAGGTAAGGATTAAGGTTTGGGACAGGGTTAAACAGAAATAAATGGATGCCTAAATTTAGGCATTAATCCCAGCTGGTTAAAGTAGAACTGACAGGGTTTTAACTTAACTACTTTGCCGATATAAAACAAACAAACAATCATAATATCAGTCAAAAATATCAAATCCCCACTTTATACCACAAAACCAACTTTATAAGAGGTTTTTAAAAAAGGTCACATTTGACAAAAAATTCCATGACGTACAGTAAGGCATTGTTGGCATAATAGATGGATGCAGTTCAATGCATGATTCATATAATTTACCAATACATGTCTTGTTAGTCCAACAACTATTGCTATCAGGTGATAAATCACAGCTGGCCTGGTACATTGTATGCTGCCTCCAGCCATTCGGGATGCACTGTTTCAGTTTCAATTACTCGATATTTAGAACAAAAATGGACGAATGTAACGAAGGCTGGGAATGTCAATACAAGCAAACTAGCAAGGGCAATGATCATAAGTCAGTCATAACATGGCTAATATGCTAGCGTATCTATTTATGTAGCTATTTATTAAGCAAGCTAAAAACACGGAGCCTAACGTTTGCTAACTAGCTTGCTGCTGGGAGGATGTCATGTCATTGGATGAGTGGGTGAGTGGACACATTTTTCCCCCCATATTGTTTTTTGGTGGCTAGTAGATGCAGGTGTCATTTGGCTATCTAGCAAGACATGTGAATCATTTTGCTTTGTAGCTATGCTGAACTTGAACGACTGTTATCCACAGTTAGCATATTTCTTAGTTGTCAATCAAACGTATTTGGAATCGATCAAATGGGTGGGCAGGCAGGCAAGTTCCCACTCAGTTATCAAAACGTGGGTTGGGACAAGCATGCATTGGCAGGCAGGCTGCAGAAGGGCGAGCAGGCTTCTATTCCCCATCGTTTCTTAGCGCAATTTTAATGGTCAACTACAAGCTGAAAAAGGTTTGATAGGATTTATCTACTGTTCCCTCATTAGATTTTAGCTTATCTCGCTTTTGCTAATGTTAGTTGTTGATCTTGTTGTTGTTGATGATGTGCATAGGTTACTGAGAGAGAGCCTACCTGTTCATGGTTGTTTGATCAATAGGACTGTAAAGTTCCTAAATGTAAGAGGACTCTTGTGGTATTTACATATTTGCAGAAATCCATTCAGGTGTATTTTGTGGGTTTTGGCAAATGCTTTCTAAAGATCTAAAGTCATGTTGTTGCTACTGCCTGTAAACACACAGTCCAAGTGAATGATGGCAGGCCCTTATGGCAAATGGCTTATTTACATATAGGCCTACTGTAGCGCTGATTGGCTATGGCACGCCAGTCTGTTTAGAGTCTGATGCTGAACAAGACAGATGTTTCTATTAGGTTTTATTTACTGCAGTGTCTATTAATTGTCCAAACGCAAATGCCTTACTCTCATTCCCAAACATTCTATGAATTTATGAAAATGTGAAAATGACCATATCTAAGGCATCATATTCTTGCTGTAGGTATACATGAACAGATTTTAATAAGATTTCATGTTTCTAAAATGCTGCCAGTTCCACTTTAAGGGTTGGGTTCAGGTTTGCTATATGGTTAAAACAGAATGAAATGAATTGAGTGCCTTGCACTAGGAATGAACCCACGATCCCCGGAGTGGTTTAAGCCCCTCCTCTATCTATCCCCATCCACAACACCTTAGCAAGCAGCCAGCCTACTAGATGGTAATAGGTGCTCACGTTGCCCCTAGTGGACGGTCTTGAAGGCATCTCCCAAAGTCCTAGGGACCTGGACAATACTGTAGTCTATCTTGTGTGACCTGGCTGGTATAGGGACAAGGAGGAGCTCATGCATATTGCATATTACTGTATAATATGCTTCTTATTTGTAATTATAATGAAGATGCAATTTCCTACACATTTATTATTCATTATTCTATTAACTATAACAAAAGAAAGTGAGAAATTACAATTTCTCTAGAGGTCCAGTGTAGTTGGGTGAAGACAGTGAACACACGTACACACACACACAAACACACACACACACACACCAACACAAGCCCTTGAGTAGCCCTTGAATCAGGGGTGTTAATGTTGGGGCTGGAACAAATATGTGCAGGCTGGAGAAATCCTCTGCACTAGAGTGAAACCCAGCCTGGCTACCATTGCAACCATTCTGTTCCTTAAACTCTGAGGTCAGCCCTTTCTTTCACCCATAATGCCCTGTTTCAGGAGAAGCGAGCGGCCGTTTCCAGCCGGTCAGTCCCCATCAGTGTCCCCGCCAAGCCCACAATAAACTGTGGCTAAAAGTTGTGTGTTTCATATCCCTTCCCTCCTTGACACAAATGGCCCCTGTCACACATAGGAAAATAGTTCCTACCCTGCGTCCTTCATTTGACTTGCAAAAACATGGCGGCTCTTAAACTAAATACAATATAAACGAAATATCTGAGACGTATGTGTGTTTGGTGTGTGTGTGTGTCCCTTATGGAAAAACTACATGAATTTCACGTGATTACGTCTGATCTTATGTGAAGTTAATGTGATAACATGTGAAAACATGATCTCATGTTAAATAAATATGACAACATTGGGATGCAACATTTCAACATGTGATACCATGACTGTGACATTTGAAAGTTGTGAAAATGCAATTTCACGTGAGAGTGCAAATTCGTTTTTCACATGTGAAAATATTTTTACACTGTTTTAGCTGAATAGCGTACCACGTACCTTAAAACCCCCATATCATTTAATTACTTCCCTTACCAAAAAAACACATTACATTTGCAGTTTCACATGTGAAGTAACTGTTTTCACATTCAACTTGTGAAAGTTTGTCATTCCATGTGAAAATCCACATGTGAAACTTCATGTGAAATATCATTACCTGTGTAGTGCTCCAAAACCACATGAGTTCCCTTGACTTCACTATGAAATTTCACATGTGAAATAAAATTGTACATGTGAAATCATGTGATTTTCCACATCTTAAATCATGTGTTTTTTCCGTAAGGCGTTTGTGTGTGTGTGTGTGTGTGTGTGTGTGCGTGTGTGTGTGCGTGTGCATGTGTGTGTGCTTGTGTGTGTGTACATGTGTACATGCATCCTCCTCTGGACCTTCCACTACTTTGTTAAGAGCTCAAAGTCCATACAAAGTCCATACGGGATCATAGCTTTTCTAAGTACATTAGATGTATAGCTTTCTATTTTAAATGACATTGTCAAAATATGCATTGTTTTTATAGTCTATATGACACTGTGTTAATTGCCTTTACTGCCTTTACAATACCAGGAATCCTATAGCTTTCTATAAGTCTCAACCATCTGTCTCACTGTGTAATAGCAGACAGAGAGAGGAGAGAGAGAGAGAAATTGAGAGAGATTGAGAGAGAGAGAGAGCGAGAGATAGATAGATAGATAGATAGATAGATAGATAGATAGATAGATAGATAGATAGATAGATAGATAGATAGATAGATAGATAGATAGATAGATAGATAGATAGATAGATAGATAGATAGATAGATAGATAGATAGATAGATAGATAGATAGATAGATAGGATCCTTTAAGTGGAAACAGAGCTTCAGTCAGATAGCACTCTCCTCTCCTTCTCACGACTCATTTACCAAAGTGAACGTCTCTCAGACACATTAGAATAACTAATGCGCCCAACAAAGTTGTCAAGTTATATTAATTGCTTAATTAAAAAGAATGCATTGTCTCTCCGAGTTTACAGACAGCTCAGTCTCCCCTCACTGCCTTTAAACTAATACCATGTACTGGAACTATGGTGGAGAAGGGGAGGATGGAGGGAGGAGAGGAGGAAGACGAAGGGGGGGTGAGAAAGGGAGTGGAGAGTAAGAGAGGGAGGCATAGAGGATACGCCTCACTACAGCACAATACATTACAATAAACACACAAACGCATAAACAAACACAAAAACACACGCTGAAAGAAGTATAAAAAAGAATCATAAAAAAGTGATAGATGTTCAGCCCCCTACTCTTCCTCTATGCATGTGTGAGAGTCTGCTTGCCTGCATGTCTTTACACCTGCCCACCCACCTATGTGCATGTGTTTGTGCGGCCAATAGGAGGAAGGGTGAAGGGGAGGGGTGTGTGTGATAGTGTGGCCCACCTTGGTAGCTGCTGAGAGGGGCTCTCTGGGGGTGCGGAGGGGTGTGTGGAGGGGGTGTGGAGGCCCCTCTCTCTCTCTGGCTACCATGTGAGAGCTGGATTAACGTCTCTCCTTGGCACAGACTCTACCCTCATCAGTGTTCCCTTCACTAATCACTGTACACTCCACCCTCACACACTACACTCTCCACACACACATCCTCACTGTGCGTTTTTACACACTCCACACACTCCCTCCCTGTGCTTCCGAAACACCTCCGGCCCCTGTTGTGACTGAAGCACGCTCCAGAGAGGATTGAAAAGATTTAGAAGCCCCATGAACTGATTTGAGGTCAGTTTTGTAGTGTACCTCCCATTGGTTATGGCTATGATTAGGTGTGGCTTAGGCTAATCCTAGATCTGTTCTTACAGGCAGATTAGACCCCCAAGCATCCATTAAGGCAGGCGGGACAACAAAGGTTAAATCCTAAATGGCACCTATACGGGGCTGGTCAAAAGTAGTGCACTAATTAGGGAACAGGGTGCCATTTGGGACACAAACAAAGTTTTTTTTTTTGTCAAACTCTCCAAGAGAAAAAGAAGCACCGTCACTTTAAGAGTGGACGTTATCTTCAGCCGAGCAGACGGTGAATGAATCACATTTACATAACAAATGAAATATTACAGGAATTAAGAGAGGGAACATGATGGATCTCATATGCTTTCACCGCACATACTTATAGTGATATGGTAGTAGATTAGACTTAGCTACACATTAATAATCACTACTATTTCCTTTGCATTGTGTTTCACGCTCTGTGAGAAGTGAAATAGTGATCTATACAGGGAATGGGGTGCCATTTAGGGTACAACCATAGTTTCTGTTGTTACTATGTTCTCTATAGGCCATCACAGGTCACCCAGAAAAAGGTTATAGCAGCATGTGGTTATATACATAGCAGGGTTTCCTTGAGGAAAATGTTGCACCAGACAACGTGACCGGGAAGATTTTAATTTACTGGCCATTTGAGAAATGTACCGTACCCATATGCATTGGGTGTGTAACCCATTATGGCATCCATGGTTCCACCGAATGACAGAAACAGAAATCACATTTAGATTATTTAGAACATGCAAGTCCTGTAATGAAGCAGCCAACAAATAGGATGGACGGTGACGCACTGATAGCCTGCCTACCATTGCCTATGTACTTAAATGGCGAATGGGAGGCTCTCTTCAATGAACAGTTTAGAAAGGAAAATATATATATATTTTAATCTTGGCCATCAAAATTGTTTTTAAAACGCTATTACATTAAAAATTGTTGAGCAATGACTGGCGCTCATAAAATCACGTTTCACTCCAGCAGCAACGAGCAGAGGAGCTGCAGTAGCAGCTCTACCGCTGTCTAACAAGTGATAGGCCTATTCCGCTCAAAATAGACTCTGGATGCTGTGCTGTAATAAAGAAGCTACATGACGACTAACGAAAACACGCCCCAATTTAATTCCACAAAATGTACCAAATGAACTCATAGACCGAAAAGCATGACGGTCAAGTGTATTTACATCGACTTATATTTCCACCAATGAATACATTTGTTATTTTGCAATGGGATTTTTTTAGGGGGGGTCAATTTGGCAGACAATAATTGTATTTATCTGCTTTTAGTTATTTTTTTCGCCCAAAAGCTGGGAATTACCGGCTAACAGAAACCTGGATACACATATATATGATTTTAATGGAAGGGAAATATACCACAGTGTGAGACATTCTATGTAATTGGTTGGTCATTTCATGTATCCATTCTATTTTGTATTTTTTATTTCAAGCATAGCTAAGCAACGTGTCATGCCACGGAGCCAGTGGCCTACTAGTGCACCTGGAAAGATGACATGCTCTTGGTATTTGAATGTGTGTTTGCGGTATAGCGAGAGAGGGAGTTAAAGAGAGGGTATGCCATAAAAAGTGCATTCAATTTAATCCTTTCAACCCTTTATGTTTATATGCGTGCATGAGTTGTGTGTTGTGATTGTACTGTATGTACTGTGTGTTCTTGCTTGCTTGTGTGTGTGTGTGTGTGTGTGTGTGTGTGTGTGTGTGTGTGTGTGTGTGTGTGTGTGTGTGTGTGTGTGTGTGTGTGTGTGTGTGTGCTGGGTGTTTGTGTGTGTGCTGGGTGTGTGTGTGTGTGTGTTCATATGAAAGCCTAGGCCTGATGAGTTGTGTACTATACTGTGTGTGTACTATACTGTGTGATATTGACAGGCTGTGGTTATGACATGGAACAGGGCACGGGGTATACGACTCCTTAGAGGTGACATGTTATTGGTAGCTTAGCCTTGTCATCCAATCCAATAATGTCTCCTCGGGCCCTGGGCACGTTGACCCCTGTGTGTGTGTGTGTGTGTGTGTGTGGCATTCGTACCATACACCTCAAACCCGCACACACACACACACACACACACAATGCCTCATTCACTCTGTCTGGTTCTCCCACAGCCCTGATATTCTCTAATAGTCTGTCTATTTCTATCAGTTCATAGTCTCCACTGTCATTCGGAAGTATTGTATCTGTCTGGGGGAATAGCTGACCCTTGTTCTTTTCTCAACTCACATTAACTACATTATCCTGAATGTGTCATGGCCACCTGAGAGGGAGTGTGTGTGTGTGTGTGAGGGAGAGTGTGTTTGTGTGGGAGAGTGTGTGTGTGAGGGAGTGTGTGTGTGTGTGTGTGTGTGTGTGTGTGTGTGAGGGAGAGTATGTGTGTGTGGAATAGTGTGTGTGTCTGGGAGAGTGTCTGTGTGTGAGAGAGTGTCTGTGTGATGGAGAGTGTGCGTGTGTGTGTGTGTGTGAGAGTGTGTGTGTGAGGGAGAGTGTGTGTGTGAGGGAGAGTGTGTGTGTGTGGGAGTGTGTGTGTGAGTGTCTGTGTGTGGGAGAGTGTCTGTGTGAGGGAGAGTGTGTGTGTGTGGGAGTGTGTCTGTGTGTGGGAGAGTGTGTGTGGGGGGGAGAGTGTGTGTGTGAGGGAGGTGGTCTGTGTGAGGGAGAATGTGTGTGTGTGGGAGAGTGTGTGTGTGTGGGAGAGTGTCTGTGTGTGCGCGCACCATGGTCACCTGAGAGGGAGTAGTGGGTAAACTTCCCAGATCTAAATCGTCCTCACTGTATTAACTAGAGAACACTCATCTATATGCTGCTACTAGAGAGGGAGTGAGGGAGGAGGCGGGATTGAGGGAGAGAGGGACAGGAGAAGATAGACAGAGAAAGAGTCAATGAGGAGAGATATACTGAGAGATATACTGGATAATGGACAGAAAGAGGGATGGTGAAGAGAGAGAGGATAGAGAGAGAGGGGATAGAGAGAGAGGATAGGTAATAATATTCAATTTTAGCAGACGCTTTTATCCAAAGCGACTTACAGTCATGCGTGCATAAAATTTTTTGGGTGTATGGGTGGTCCCGGGGATCGAACCCACTACCTTGGCGTTACAAGCACCGTGCTCTACCAGCTGAGCTACAGAGGACCAGGTACATAGGGGATAGAGAGAGAGGGAATAGCGAGAGAGGGGATAGAGAGAGAGAGAGAGAGAGAGATGCCAATAAAGCCCTTAAATTGAATTGAATTGAAATTGAGAGAGAGAGAGAGAGAGAGAGAGAGAGAGAGAGAGAGAGAGAGAGGGGGGGGATAGAGAGAGAGGGGATAGAGAGAGAGGGGGGATATAGAAAGAGTGAATAGATAGAGAGGGGATAGAGAGAGAGGGGAGAGAGAGAGAGAGAGAGAGAGAGAGAGAGAGAGAGAGAGAGAGAGAGAGAGAGAGAGGGGGGGGATAGAGAGAGAGGGGGTGGAGAAAGAGGCTAGAGAGAGGGGATAGAGAGACAGGGGATAGAGAGAGAGGGGATAGAGAGAGCGAGGGGATAGAGAGAGCGAGGGGATAGAGAGAGCGGGATAGAGAGAGGGGATAGAGAGAGAGGATAGAGAGAGAGGGGATAGAGAGAGGATAGAGAGAGAGGGGATATATAGAGAGAGGAGATAGAGAGAGAGGGGATAGAGAGAGAGAGAGAGAGAGAGAGAGAGAGAGAGAGAGAGAGAGAGAGAGGGGGGGATAGAGAGAGAGGGGATAGAGAGGGGGGATATAGAAAGAGTGAATAGATAGAGAGGGGATAGAGAGAGAGAGAGAGAGAGAGAGAGAGAGCGAGAGAGAGAGAGGGGATAGAGAGAGAGGGGATGGAGAGAGAGGCTAGAGAGAGAGGGGATAGAGAGACAGGGGATAGAGAGCGAGGGGATAGAGAGAGCGAGGGGATAGAGAGAGCAGGATAGAGAGAGGGGATAGAGAGAGAGGATAGAGAGAGAGGGGATAGAGAGAGGATAGAGAGAGAGGGGATATATAGAGAGAGGAGATAGAGAGAGAGGGGATAGAGAGAGGGTATAGAGAGAGAGGGGGGATAGAGAGAGAGGGGGGTAGAGAGAGAGGGGATAAAGAGAGCGGGATAGAGAGAGGGGATAGAGAGAGAGGATAGAGAGAGAGGGGATAGAGAGAGAGGGGATAGAGAGAGAGAGAGAGAGAGAGAGAGAGAGAGAGAGAGAGAGAGAGAGAGAGAGAGAGAGAGAGAGAGAGAGAGAGAGAGAGAGAGAGAGAGAGAGAGAGAGAGAGAGAGAGAGAGGGGGGGGATGGAGAGAGAGGCTAGAGAGAGAGGGGATAGAGAGACAGGGGTTAGAGAGAGAGGGGATAGAGAGAGCGAGGGGATAGAGAGAGCGAGGGGATAGAGAGAGCGGGATAGAGAGAGGAGATAGAGAGAGAGGATAGAGAGAGAGGGGATAGAGAGAGGATAGAGAGAGAGAGGATATATAGAGAGAGGAGATAGAGAGAGATGGGATAGAGAGAGGGTATAGAGAGAGAGGGGGGATAGAGAGAGAGGGGGGATAGAGAGAGAGAGGATAGAGAGAGGGGATAGAGAGAGAGAGAGAGAGAGAGAGAGAGAGAGAGAGAGAGAGAGAGAGAGAGAGAGAGAGAGAGAGAGGGTGGGTGGGGGTAGAGAGAGAGGGGATAGAGAGAGAGGGGGATATAGAAAGAGTGAATAGATAGAGAGGGGATAGAGAGAGAGGGGAGAGAGAGAGAGAGAGAGAGAGAGAGAGGAGGGGGATGGAGAGAGAGGCTAGATAGAGAGGGGATAGAGAGACAGGGGATAGAGAGAGGGGATAGAGAGAGCGAGGGGATAGAGAGAGCGAGGGGATAGAGAGAGCGGGATAGAGAGAGAGGATAGAGAGAGAGGGGATAGAGAGAGAGGGGATAGAGAGAGAGAGGATAGAGAGAGGGGATAGAGAGAGAGAGAGGAGATAGAGAGAGAGGGGATAGAGAGAGTGGATAGAGAGAAAGGGGGGATAGAGAGAGCGGGATAGAGAGAGAGGATAGAGAGAGAGGGGATAGAGAGAGGGGGGAAAGAGAGAGATGGGATAGAGAGAGAGGGGATGAGAGAGAGGGGATAGAGAGAGGGGATAGAGAGAGAGGGGATAGAGAGAGAGAGGATAGAGAGAGAGAGCAGGTGTTAGTGTTCTCACCCCTGTGTAGTAGTCAGTGGGATGCTTCCTGTACCCAACAAACATAGCCTAGCCTGCTCCTATACGTGTGTGTGTGTGTATGTGTGTGTCTGTGTATGCGTGCGTGCAAGAATGCATTTGTATTTGTATGTGTTCATGTGAGTGAGTGCTTGCTTGTGCTTGTCAGTGTGTGTGTGCATGCATTCGTGTGGGAGTCTATGTGTGTGTGTGGGGATCTTTCTCAATCTTAAAGGTTCAACAACGAACCATATGAAGAACCATACAGGGTTTTTTATTCTGGTTAGCCATATTATGTTGTTCAAATTCCATTGGTTTTATTATTGTGTAAATTGACAAGTTGAATCAGGTGTGCCAACTCTGGAACAGCTAGGGCTCCCTGAGAAGAGGTTCGAGAACCACTGACTTAGACATCAGTTCTTTCTCAAGACACTGTCACTGGCCAAAGTCATGTTTAACTTGTAACAGCACGACACAACAGATTAGGAATGGAATGACACTCTCACTCACGGTTGGACAAAAAGAGCTGTTCGCAAACCACGCCACCCCTACATTTGAGTTATCACTAAAAGATGAAAGAACCCATTTTTGAACTGCAAAGAACCATTGAAGAGCTCAAAGGGTTATTTGGGTCAGTATGGTTCCACATAAAACTATCACCTTTCCCAAAGAACCGTTGAGGAACCATCAAAAATCACTGTCTCTCCTGTCACTAGCTATGTTTCCATTAACTTGTCCAGTGATTTTTTGTCAACATTTAGAAAGTTTGCATTGAAAATAGATGCGACAATTGCCTGCTAGGGTGCGTCACACCTAAAAAAAAATACAGTTTCGAATAAGAATGTGGTGGTTGAAGTGTTTCCATTACCCATTTAGAAAAATGGTGCATTAATAAATTGGCGACAGCCTGTATGCCCTCCCACCTCTCTGTTTCATGTCTCAGGTATCCCGTATAAAGCCAGCATGGATAGAATGCAATAATTGACTAATATCTGCCATATTCTAATAATTCTTATGTGCCAACGTATCACCACGGTCCGTGCGCCATGGTGAAACTGTCACGGTTTCGGCCGAGGCTGCTCCTCCTCCTTGTTCGGGAAGGCTTCGGCGGTCGTCGTCTCCGGAGTACTAGCTGCCACCGTTCTTTGTTTTCGATGTTTGTTTGGTTTGGTCTGTTTGGTACACCTGTTCATGTTTAGTGTTGATTATGTGTCCTATAAGTTCTCGTTGTTTCTGTCATGTGTTGTGTGTAATTGGTTTCACCTGTCTGTTGGTGCTGTTTACTTTTTGCCAGTCGCTAGTGTTTACCGTCGCACTGTTGTTTTCGTGCGCAGTCGGTTTTGTGTTTTACGCACTGTTGCGTATTGTTCGCCTCCGGGTTGGTTAGACCCGTTTGTTATTTTGTCTTTTCAAGTAAAGACTGGTTTGACTTAGCTCCTGTGTCCTGCACTTGATTCCGCACCACATCCGCATCAGATACCCTGACAGAAACTTGCACTCCTATAGATTTTAAATAATTGAATGGTGAAACTTGTACTCCTGTAGATTTTAAATAATTGGATGGTGAAACTTGCACTCCTGCAGATTTTAAATAATTGGATGGTGAAACTTTCACTCCTGTAGATTTTAAATAATTGGATGGTGAAACTTGCACTTCTGTAGATTTTAAATAATTGGATGGTAAAACTTGCACTCCTGTAGATTTTTAATAATTGGATGGTGAAACTTGCCAGCCAAACCCCCAAAAAAGACAATAATTTTTATAGTTGATAAAATGTATTTAGCAAGCAGTAGGCATTTATAATTACATGTGGAGTGGAGTTTATAGTTACGTGATGACATCACGTGCCCCGCGTACCTTCAAAAATATTTGGCAATCAACATTTATTGGAAAAACACTGTTTCCATCAACATTTGTCGCAATAAAGTTTGACCAAAGAAAAATCCACCCCTGTCGAATTAATAAACATTTTGTAGATCTTTAGAAAATGTATCCTATATCTGCCATTTCCATTACACATGTCGCAATGATTTTTTTTGCGACATTGATTTAGTCAAATAAACCAATGGACATCTGCCTACTGTGTGTTAGAGCACTGCCCACATTTCCTCCACAGCGCGTGTGCGTGTGTGCGTGATTGTTTGTGTGTATGTTGTGTGTGCTTGTCTTACAGCTGAGAAAAGTGATATTTTTCTCTGCTTGTATTTCAAGACCCCGACTATGAAGTAATCCTACAATTATGGTACGTAAAATGTCAATTGCCAGTCAGTGACCTAGAGAACAGTCTGTGTGTGGGGGAAGTCAGGACGGGATTGGTATTAACACGACTACAGCTCATATTATACAACAAGCAGAGAGAGGGAAGAAGAGAGAGAACTAGAGAGCTACAGTAGATAGATAGATAGATAGATAGATAGATAGATAGATAGATAGATAGATAGATAGATAGATAGATAGATAGATAGATAGATAGATAGATAGATAGATAGATAGATAGATAGATAGATAGACGGACGGACGGACGGACGGACGGACGGACGGACGGACGGACGGACGGACGGACGGACGGACGGACGGACGGACGGACGGACGGACGGACAGACAGACAGACAGACAGACAGACAGACAGACAGACAGACAGATCAGAGGTTCAATTGAGAAATACTCTCTCTCAAGCTCCCCCTTTCCCTCCTCCTCTCTTCCTCTCTCTTTGTCTCTCTATCCCGGTGAGAGGCATCGGCATGCCCATAGCTGTCATCTCTGGCAGGAGCTGCCTGATCTGCTCTCTCTCTCTCTCTCTCTCTCTCTCTCTCTCTCTCTCTCTTCTCTCTTTTCTCTCTTCTCTCTCTTCATCTCTCTCTCAGCTGGCATGGCTGGTCAGGACAGAGGCAGGATCAGGATTTATAAACAATGACACACCCTGCTAAATAAAAGCATCCACCATCAGACACAGAGACACAGAGAAAGAGAGAAAGAGAGAAAGGAGAGTGAGAGCTGAGCGAGATGGACATTGAACCAATCACTAATCCAGACTCTGTCCAAAAAATTGAATGAGGTCCTCTCCTCTCCTCTCCTCTCCTCTCCTCTCCTCTCCTCTCCTCTCCTCTCCTCTCCTCTCCTCTCCTCTCCTCTCCTCTCCTCTCCTCTCCTCTCCTCTCCTCTCCTCTCCTCTCCTCTCCTCTCCTCTCCTCTCCTCTTCCCATCTTCCCCTCTCGTCCTCCACTCTTCCTCTCCTCTCTTCTCCTCTCCTCTCCCTCTCTTAATCTCCTCCTACTTTCTCCAATCCTCCCCCTCTCCTCCTATCTTCCTTTTCCTCCTCCTCCTCTCCAGTCTATATATAGCTCTAGCGTTGTATAACAGAGTGGCTGGGGCTCAGTGACTTTCTCTGTCTCAGGAGATTTAAGGTCAGGACGTCATGTCAGAGGCGAAGGAAGGTGGCTGTCAGCCAAACAAACGTGTCACCGGGCTGTGTCCAACAACTGTGTCCCAAATGGCACCCTATTCCCTATACAATGCACTACTTTTGACCCTATGGGCCCTGGTCAGCATTGAGTCAAAAGTAGTGCACTATATAGGGAATAGGGTGCCATTTGGGACACAAAAAACTACTGATGGGATGCTGGCCCCCCGACCCGCCACGTCGATGGCTGCCGTGCTGCCAGGGGCCAATCATTTATACCCTGACCTCTACCCACTAACCCTGAGCCGTAGCCCTGACTTCACCTTTGACCTGATAGGTCACCCTGACCTCTCCTAGACTGTGACATCTCACCAGGACACAGACAAAATCATTCATATCAATACCCTCTACATTGTTTCCATTGTCTGGGTATGGAATCAATGAGTGTATCTGATCTTGTTTTTTGTAGCAGTTTGCTTTGTTGTAGATTCTTTTCACAGGTCTCCTCTCCTCTCCTCTCCTCTCCTCTCCTCTCCTCTCCTCTCCTCTCCTCTCCTCTCCTCTCCTCTCCTCTCCTCTCCTATTCTCTTCTCATCCTCTCCTTTCCCTTCTCCTCTCCACTCCCCTCCTCTTCTCTCCTCCTCTCTCCTCCTCTCTTCTGTCTGTCTTTCCGGCCTGGTCCGGGGTAGTAAAGTCAGTACTGTCACAGACGGGTATAAGCTGTGTGCTTGGCTAAGTCTCCTCCCTGGGATCCTTCGGTGTCGGCTGTGCCAACCCTTCCACCAGCTAATACCACTTCACCCGTTTTTTACCCTCCTCCCCCATGGGCCATTATTCAATGGCGCTATCTTCCCACAGCAGGCCTGTCAAATGCCCGCTGACGCCGCCGAGCGAAGCAAATCAGCCCACGAAGAGAGGGGGATGGAGGGAGGGGAGGAGGGAGAAGATAGGGATATCGTGGTGAAGAAGATAGAGAGTGGAGGAGTCAAAGGATAAAAGGATGGAGAGGTAGAGGAGGCAATGAAGGAGGGATGGGGCAGAGGAAGAATAAAGGGGTTGAGGGTGAAAGGGTGGAGTGGTGGAGAGGTAGGATGTGATAGCCGCGAAGGAGGGGAAAAGGGATTGAGAGCTGGAGAGAGAAGGAGAGAGAGAAGGAGGGGGGAAGTAGGGGTTGAATGGTAGAGGATAGCCCACACAGAAATCCCACATCAAACGTTCTGTGGGATAAGCCCCCTCTCTCTCTCCATCCCCCTTTCTCGCATTCCCCTTTCTCTCTCTCCATCCCTCTCTCTCTCTATCCCTCTCTCTCTCTCCATCCCTCTCTCTCTCTCTCTCCATCCCTCTCTCTCTCCATCCCTCTCTCTATCCCCCTTTCTCTCCATCCCCCTCTCTCTCTCCATCTCCATCTCCATCTCCCTCCCTCTGGCTCCCTCTCTCTATCTCTCTCTCTAGCCAGGGGAACAGTCAGATTAGCAGTCCATTGTCTGTGAGTCTCCAGTAGCGATTGTCTCTCTGTCTCTGTCTGTGCACCAGTCTGGCTTTGGGTTATAACCGTACCAGCATGTTTGCTGATGGGTGTTGAAGGTGTTAGCTATTGTGTCCTCTTTGGACATTTAAATAATTGAGTTTGCTTTTGATACCATATACAAATATTTACTCATTTTCTGAAGATTTAACTACTGGCAGGAGAGATAACCGCTATTGTATACACCCCTCAAATTCAACTCTGGACCTCAAAGCCAGTTCCACTGCGTTTTTTCCATTGTTCCCCTATAATAAGGGACTGATTTTAGACCTGGGACACCAGGTGGGTCCAATTAATTATCAGGAAGAACAGAAAACTAGCAGGCTCCGGTCCTCATAGGGTAAGAGTTGAATAACCCTGGTATAGACTGTTGTTGTATTAAAGCTTTTCATTTTGGACCCACATACAAGATCAAATCAAATCAAATGTATTTATGGATTCGATTTTCACGTGAATGTTTTTCACATGTAAGGTGAAAACATTTTATTCTCCTTACATGTGAAAAGGTGGTGTTAACATGTGAACTCTACATGTAATACATGTGAAAAGGTGGTGTTAACATGTGAACTCTACATGTAATACGTGTGAAAAGGTGGTGTTAACATGTGAACTCTACATGTAATACATGTGAAAAGGTGGTGTTAACATGTGATCTCTACATGTAATACATGTGAAAAGTTGGTGTTAATATGTGAACTCTACATGTGATACATGTGAAAAGGTGGTGTTAACATGTGAACTCTACATGTGATACATGTGAAAAGGTGGTGTTAACATGTGAACTCTACATGTAATACATGTGAAAAGGTGGTGTTAACATGTGAACTCTACATGTAATACATGTGAAAAGGTGGTGTTAACATGTGAACTCTACATGTAATACATGTGAAAAGGTGGTGTTAACATGTGAACTCTACATGTAATACGTGTGAAAAGGTGGTGTTAACATGTGAACTCTACATGTAATACATGTGAAAAGGTGGTGTTAACATGTGATCTCTACATGTAATACATGTGAAAAGTTGGTGTTAATATGTGAACTCTACATGTGATACATGTGAAAAGGTGGTGTTAACATGTGAACTCTACATGTGATACATGTGAAAAGGTGGTGTTAACATGTGAACTCTACATGTAATACATGTGAAAAGGTGGTGTTAACATGTGAACTCTACATGTAATACATGTGAAAAGGTGGTGTTAACATGTGAACTCTACATGTGATACATGTGAAAAGGTGGTGTTAACATGTGAACTCTACATGTAATACATGTGAAAAGGTGGTGTTAACATGTGAACTCTACATGTGATACATGTGAAAAGGTGGTGTTAACATGTGACCTCTACATGTGATACATGTGAAAAGGTGGTGTGAACATGTGAACTCTACATGAAATACATGTGAAAAGGTGGTGTTAACATGTGAACTCTACATGTGATACATGTGAAAAGGTGGTGTTAACATGTGACCTCTACATGTGATACATGTGAAAAGGTGGTGTGAACATGTGAACTCTACATGTGATACATGTGAAAAGGTGGTGTTAACATGTGAACTCTACATGTGATACATGTGAAAAGGTGGTTTTAACATGTGAACTCTACATGTGATACATGTGAAAAGGTGGTGTGAACATGTGAACTCTACATGTAATACATGTGAAAAGGTGGTGTTAACATGTGAACTCTACATGAAATACATGTGAAAAGGTGGTGTTAACATGTGAACTCTACATGTGACAACTGTCTCTTTTGTTTTCAACTCAAAACGATCTTCAAGTTGTTGTTTTTTACGTGATGTTTTGTAAGGGAAGTAATTAAATGGTATGGGGGTTTTAAGATAAGTGGTAAGCTGTTCAGTTAAAATAGTGTAAACATCTTTAATCAATATGATTACATTTGACATGGTCACTTAGTGCTGACCGTTCAATATCACCCCACCTGGGATTTGAACTCTCAATCTCGGGTACGCTGATCGTTCCGCTGCACCATAACGTCTGTAGTATTCTCTAAGGTCCCATACCATTACCAATAATATATCTCTGCACTTTACAAAAGAGTGCCATCTCTACTGCTATTTTAGTTAATCTGACTATTCTCTCATCATTGATTTGATTAACTTATTTTGGCAATTAGAGGGTTTTCTGTATAGTTGTCTAATGTTGGAGGGGCATATTATTCTACGATAAATATAATAGTTTTTCTTGAGTGTATTTTAACAAAGCTGAGACTGACTTTGAAGTCCAAAGTGTAGGAATACAGGTGAAATCAGTTATTGATGGCGTAGCAGGAAGATCGGAACGCTGTGAACCAAGAGGCTGTGAGTTCCAATCCCAGGTAAGGACATGTTGAATAATAATTACTGTTCAAATAAACACACAATGCAATCATGTGTGTCAAACATGTAAGTTGACATTAATGGGGGACATCCTAATGACCCATTTGCAGGGCATCACCTGTGAAACTTCATGTGAAATGTCATCACGTATGAAGTGTTGCAAAACCACATGGTTTTCCGTAAGGGATAGCTACAAAGAGAGAGAGAGAAGAGGAAGGAATGAATGAAAGAAGGGAGGAGAGAGAAAGAGTAGAGAGAAAAGTGTAATTCTCACGCCACAGATGACACACAGCTGTCCCCATTACTGCAATGAGCTTCACCTTGAACAAGATGCTCACTCTCTCTGTCTTTTTCCATTTCTCTCAATTCACCCACCTCCTGTCTTTCTCTCTGTCTCTCTTTCTGAGTGGGAGCCTAAAAGACAAGACACTGTAAAAGAATGAGAGAAGGGACACAGCCCCTTGTGTGTTTGTATTTGAGGATATGTGTGTGGGTATGTGTGTGTGTGTGCATTTTTGAGGGTGTGTGTGCATGAGTGTACGTGCATATGTGTGTGTGTGTGTGTGTGTGTGTGTGTGAGTGTGTGTATGTGTGTGTGTGTACTGAATCCTCTGCAGCAGTAGATTTATGTGTACGTCCGGGAGGTGGGAGAGCAGTCATAAATAAGGCTGAGGGGCGCAAGCTCTGAACATAATCAAGTGGATCCTTTAGAAGACCGTTTATCTCTCTCTCTCTCTCTCTCTCTCTCTCTCTCTCCCTCTCTCTCTCTCTCTCTCTCTCTCTCGCGCTCTCTCTCTCTCTCTCTCCCTCTCTCTCTCTCTCTCTCTCTCTCTCTCTCTCTCTCTCTCTCTCTCTCTCTCTCTCTCACTCACACACACACACACACACAGCAATGGCCAAGGAGAGGTCAGGGTATCAACGTGTATGGCTTAGTGCTCTGAACCTACAATACAACACTGAGAATTACAGAAGAAGAAAATTCTAGAATAGAACACAGAGTTCTATAATCGTTCTCTACACACCCACTCAGTGAGTGGAATGTTACACACACACACGCACCATGCACTCACACACACACACACACCTGTGCTGAGGAGCTATCTCTCATGGTGGTGGTAATGCGGTTAACACCTCATTCACATAAGTTTCAGTGTACAACCAGCGGTCTTTACTTCCTGTCTCCTTTCCAAAGTCTCTCAATACAGCCTCTGAATACAGATTCATTACTATCTTCTCAATACTTACAGACAGGAAGGAGAACCATACACTCTGGCTAGCATCTTAAAATGGCACCCTATTCACTATCTATACATTGCATTCGGAAAGTATTCAGACAACTTCCCTTTTTCCACATTTTGTTACGTTACAGCCTTATTCTAAAATGGTTTCAGTATCGATTTTTTTCTCACCAATCTACACACAATACCCCATAATGACAAAGCGAAAACAGGTTTTTATAAAGTTTTGCAAATTTATAAAATATATGAATAAAAAATACCTTATTTACATAAGTAATCAAACCCTTTGCTATGAGACTCGAAATTGAGCTCAGTTGCATTCTGTTTCCATTGAACATCATTGAGATGTTTCTACAACTTGATTGGAATCCACCTGTGGTAAATTCTATTCATTGGACATGATTTGGAAAGGCAAACACCTGTCTATATAAGGTCCCACAGTTGACAGTTCATGCAAGAGCCAAAACCAAGCCATGAGGTCGAAAGAATTGTCCGTAGACCTCTGAGACAGGATTGTGTCGAGGCACAGATCTGGGGAAGGGTACCAAAAAATTTCTGCAGCACTGAAGGTCCCCAAAACACAGTGGCCTCCATCATTCTTAAATGGAAGAAGATTGGAACCACCAAGACTCTTCCTAGAGCTGGCCGCCAAGGCCAAACTGAGCAATCAGGCGAGAAGGGCCTTGGTCAGGGAGGTGACCAAGAACCCGATGGTCACTCTGACAGAGCTCCAGAGTTCCTCTGTGGAGATGGGAGAACGTTCCAGAAGGACAACCAACTCTGCAGCACTCCACCAATCAGGCCTTTATGGTAGAGTGGCCAGACGGAAGCCACTCCTCAGTAAAAGGTACGTGACAGCCCTCTTGGAGTTTGCCAAAAGGCACCTAAAGGACTCTCAGACCATGAGAAACAAGATTCTCTAGTCTGATGAAACCAAGATTGAACTCTTTGGCCTGAATACCAAGCGTCACATCTGGAGTACCTGGCACTATCCCTATGGGGAAGCATTGTGGTGGCAGCATCATACTGTGGGGATCTTTTTCAGTGGCAGGGACTGGGAGTTTAGTCAGGATCGAGGGAAAGATGAACAGAGCAAAGTACAGAGAAATCCTTGATGAAAACCTGCTCCAGAGCGCTCAGGACCTCAGACTGGGGTGAAGGTTCACCTTCCAACAGGACAACAACCCTAAGCACGATAGCCAAGATAACGCAGGAGTGGCTTCGGGACAAGTATCTGAATGTCCTTGAGTAGCCCAGCCAGAGCCTAGACTTGAACCCCATCGAACATCTCTTGGAGAGAACTGAAAATAGCTGTGCATTGACACTCCACATCCAACCTGAGAGAGCTTGAGAGGATCTGCAGAGAAGAATGGGAGAAACTCCCCAAATACAGGTGTGCCAAGCTTTTTGCGTCATACCCAAGAAGATTTGAGGCTGTGATCGCTGCCAAAGGTGCCTCAACAAAGTGCTGAGTAAAGGGTCTGAATACTTATGTAAATTATATAGTTCAGTTTTGTATAATTTATGAATTTGCAAAATATAAAAAAATAAATATAAATACCTATTTTTCCTTTGTCATTACGGGGTATTGTGTGTAGATTGATGAGGGAAAAAACAATTTAATCAATTTTAGAATAAGAATGTAACGTAACAAAATGTGGAAAAAGTGAAGGGTTTTGAATACTTTACGAATACACTACCGGTCAAAATTTTGGACACATCTACTAATTCAAGGGTTTTTCTATATTTTTTACAATTGTCTACATTGTAGAATAATAATGAAGACATAACAACTATGAAATAACACATATATAATCATGTAGTAACCCAAAAAGTGTTAAACAAATACAAATATATTTGAGATTTGAGATTCTTCAAATAGCCACCCTTTGCCTTGATGACAGCTTTGCACACTCTTGGCATTCTCTCAACCAGCTTCACCTGGAATTATTTTGCAACAGTCTTGAAGTTCCTAGATATGCTGAGCACTTGTTGGCAGCTTTTCCTTCACTCTGCCGTCCGACTCATCCCAAACCATCTCAATTTGGTTGAGATCAGGGGATTGTGGAGGCCAGGTCATCTGATGCAGCACTCCATCACTCTCCTTCTTGGTAAAATAGCCCTTACACAGCCTGGAAGTGTGTTGGGTCATTGTCCTGTTGAAAAACATATGATAGTCCCTCTAAGCCCAAACCAGATGGGATGGCGTGTCGCTGCAGAATGCTGTGGTAGCAATGCTTGTTAAGTGTGCCTTGAATTCTAAATAAATCACAGACATTGTCACCAGCAAAGCACACCCACACCATAACACCTCCTCCTCCATGCTTTACGGTGGGAAATACACATGCGGAGATCATCCGTTCACCCACACCGCATCTCACCATGACACGGCGGTTGGAACCAAAAATCCCCAATTTGGACTCCAGACCAAAGGACAAATTTCCACCGGTCTAATATCCATTGCTCGTGTTTCTTGTCTCAAGCAGGTTTCTTCTTCTTATTGGTGTCCTTTAGTAGTGGTTTCTTTGCAGCAATTCGACCATGAAGGTCTGATTCACACAGTCCCCTCTGAACAGTTGATCTTGAGATGTGTCTACTTGAATTCTGTGAAGCATTTCTTTGGGCTGCAATTTCTGAGGCTGGTAACTCTAATGAACTTTTCCTCTGCAGCAGAGGTAACTCTGGGTCTTCCATTCCTGTGGCGGTCCTCATGAGAACCAGTTTCATGATAGTGCTTGATGGTTTTTGCGACTGCACTTAAAGACATTCTCAAAGTTCTTGAAATGTTCCGTATTGACTGACTTTCATGTTTTAAAGTAATGATGGACTGTCGTTTCTCTTTGCTTATTTGAGCTGTTCTTGCCATAATATGGACTTGGTCTTTTACCAAATAGGGCTATCTTCTGTACACCCCCCCCCTTTTCACAACACAACTGATTGGCTCAAACGCATTAAGAAGGAAATAAATCCACAAATTAACTTTTAACCTCTTAAGGATCTGACCCTTTTTTTCAATTTTTGCCTAAAATGACACACCCAAATCTAACTGCCTGTAGCTCAGGACCTGAAACAAAGATATCCATATTCTTTATACCTTTTGAAAGGAAACACTTTGAATTTGTAAGTCGCTCTGGATAAGAGCGTCTGCTAAATGATGTAAATGTAAACATACGTTTGTGGAAATGTGAAATTAATGCAAGAGAATATAACACATTATATTTTTTTGTTCCATGATCTTTCAAATGCAAGAGAAAGGCCACAATATAATAATGCAGTTTAGGCGCAATTTAGATTTTGGCCACTAGATGGCAACAGTGTGTGTGCACAGTTTCAGATATATCCAGTGAAGCATTGCAATACTGGACTATTTTGTATCTGCCCAAATGTGCCGAATTGGTCAATTTATACATTTTCAATTACATAACTATAGAGAACATCAAAAATGATATGGTAATACAAAATGTAGCTCAATTGGTAGAGCATGGCGCTTGTAACGCCAGGGTAGTGGGTTCGATCCCCGGGACCACCCATACGTAAAAATGTATGCACACATGACTGTAAGTTGCTTTGGATAAAAGCGTCTGCTAAATGGCATATTATTATTATATTACACACTCCCAGGAATGTCATACATGATGGTCCATTAGCTTATACACTAACTTTCACACATCTAGATGGCCGGGCGGGGTGTGTGTGGAGCCAGAGACAGCAGGGGTTTAAACTGTAGAACCCAGTTCCTACATTTTAATGTAAAAATTGATTTTATCAAACAAAACTATGCTACATTTTTATCTCTGGGACCCTTAGGATGACAAATCAGAGCAAGATTAATGAATGTAAGTACATTATTTACCTTCAGAGGTTAATGTATCAAACCAGTTGCTGTGATACGTTTTTTATTGTTGTGCACTCTCCTCAAACAATAGCATGGTATTTTAACACTGTAATACCTACTGTAAATTGGACAGTGCAGTTAGGTTAACAATAATTTAAGCTTTCTGCCCATATAAGACATATCTATGTCCAGGAAAGTTTGCTGTTACTTACAACAGTCATGCTAATCACATTAGCGCACGTTAGCTCAACCGCACCATACAGTGGCTTGCGAAAGTATTCATCCCCCTTGGCAGTTTTCCTATTTTGTTGCCTTACAACCTGGAATTAAAATGGATTTTTTTTGGGGGGGTTGTATCATTGATTTACACAACATGCCTACCACTTTGAAGATGCAAAATATGTTTTATTGTGAAACAAACAAGAAATAAGACAAAGAAACAGAAAATTTGAGCGTGCATAACTATTCACCCCCCCCAAAGTCAATACTTTGTAGAGCCACCTTTTGCAGTAATTACAGCTGCAAGTCTCTTGGGGTATGTCTCTATAAGCTTGGCACACCTAGCCACTGGGATCTTTGCCCATTCTTCAAGGCAAAACTGCTCCAGCTCCTTCAAGTTGGATGGGTTCCGCTGGTGTACAGCAATCTTTAAGTCATACCACAGATTCTCAATTGGATTGAGGTCTGGGATTTGACTAGGCCATTCCAAGACATTTAAATGTTTTCCCTTAAAACACCCGAGTGATGTTTTATCAGTATGCGTAGGGTCATTGTCCTGCTGGTAGGTGAACCTCCGTCCCAGTGTGAAATCTCTGGAAGACTGAAACAGGTTTCCCTCAAGAATTTCCCTGTATTTAGCGCCATCCATCATGCCTTAAATTCTGACCAGTTTCCCAGTTCCTGCCGATGAAAAACATTGGGATGGTGTTCTCGGGGTGGTGAGAGGTGTTGAGAGTACATTCTTCCATATGTTTGGGGATTCTCCCACATGGCTTTTGGCAAACATCAAACGTGTTTGCTTATTTATTTCTTTAAGCAATGGCTTTTTTCTGGCCACTCTTCCGTAAAGCCCAGCTCTGTGGAGTGTACGGCTTAAAGTGGTCCTATGGACAGATAATCCAATCTCCGCTGTGGACCTTTGCAGCTCCTTCAGGGTTATCTTTGGTCTCTTTGTTGCCTTTCTGATTAATGCCCTCCTTGCCTGGTCTGTGACTTTTAGTGGGCGGCCCTCTCTTGGCACGTTTGTTGTGGTGCCATATTCTTAAAAAATTTTAATAATGGATTTAATGGTGCTCCGTGGGATGTTCAAAGTTTCAGATATTTTTTTATAACCAAACCCTCATCAGTACTTCTCCACAACTTTGTCCCTGAACTGTTTGGAGAGAGCCTATGTCTTCATGGTGCCGCTTGCTTGGTGGTGCCCCTTGCTTAGTGGTGTTGCAGACTCTGGGGCCTTTCAGAAGAGGTGTATATATACTGAGATCATGTGACAATTAGATTGCACACAGGTGGATTATATTTTCAACTAATTATGTTATTATAACTAACAAGTTATTTTTTTCACTTCACCAATTTAGATTATTTTGTGTATGTCCATTACATGAAATCCAAATAAATTTCCATTTAAATTACAGGTTGTAAGGCAACCAAATAGGAAAAATGCCAAGGGGGTTGAATTCTTTCGCAAACCACTGTATACGGGACACCGATCCCTTAGAGGTTAAGAAGGCACACCTGTTAATTGAAATGCATTCCAGGTGACTTCCTCATGAAGCTGGTTGAGAGAATGCCAAGAGTGTTCAAAGCTGTCATCAAAGCAAAGTGTGGCTATTTGAAGAATCTCAAATATAAAATATATTTTGATTTGTTTAACACTTTTTTTGGTTACTACATGATTCCATATGTGTTATTTCATAGTTTTTATGTCTTCACTATTACTTTGCAATGTATAAAATAGTAAAAATAAAGAAAAACCCTTGAATGAGTAGGTGTTCTAAAACTAGTGTAAATATACACACATATATATACAGTATGTATATATTTTTTTACCTTTATTCTAACAGTGAAGACACATTGAGACCTAGGTCTCTTTTTCAAATGTGCCCTGTATAATACAACATAAATATACACATTATACACAATAAATATATATATATATATATATATATATATATATATATATATATATATATATATACACACAGTGGGGGGAAAAATAATTTAGTCAGCCACCAATTGTGCAAGTTCTCCCACTTAAAAAGATGAGCGAGGCCTGTAATTTTCATCATAGGTACACGTCAACTATGACAGACAAAATGAGGAAAAAAAATCCAGAAAATCACATTGTATGATTTTTTATGAATTTATTTGCAAATTATGGTGGAAAATAAGTATTTGGTCAATAACAAAAGTTTCTCAATACTTTGTTATATACCCTTTGTTGGCAATGACACAGGTCAAACGTTTTCTGTAAGTCTTCACAAGGTTTTCACACACTGTTGCTGGTATTTTGGCCCATTCCTCCATGCAGATCTCCTTTTAGAGCAGTGATGTTTTGGGGCTGTCGCTGGGCAACACGGATTTTCAACTCCCTCCAAAGATTTTCTATGGGGTTGAGATCTGGAGACTGGCTAGGCCACTCCAGGACCTTGAAATGCTTCTTACGAAGCCACTCCTTCGTTGCCCGGGCGGTGTGTTTGGGATCATTGTCATGCTGAAAGACCCAACCACATTTCATCTTCAATGCCCTTGCTGATGGAAGGAGGTTTTCACTCAAAATCTCACGATACATGGCCCCATTCATTCTTTCCTTTACACGGATCAGTCGTCCTGGTCCCTTTGCAGAAAAACAGCCCCAAAGCATGATGTTTCCACCCCCATGCTTCACAGTAGGTATGGTGTTCTTTGGATGCAACTCAGCATTCTTTGTCCTCCAAACACGACGAGTTTAGTTTTTACCAAAAAGTTCTATTTTGGTTTCATCTGACCATATGACATTCTCCCAATCCTCTTCTGGATCATCCAAATGCACTCTAGCAAACTTCAGACGGGCCTGGACATGTACTGGCTTAAGCAGGGGGACACGTCTGGCACTGCAGGATTTGAGTCCCTGGCGGCGTAGTGTGTTACTGATGGTAGGCTTTGTTACTTTGGTCCCAGCTCTCTGCAGGTCATTCACTAGGTCCCCCCGTGTGGTTCTGGGATTTTTGCTCACCGTTCTTGTGATCATTTTGACCCCACGGGGTGAGATCTTGCGTGGAGCCCCAGATCGAGGGAGATTATCAGTGGTCTTGTATGTTTTCCATTTCCTAATAATTGCTCCCAAGGTTGATTTCTTCAAACCAAGCTGCTTACCTATTGCAGATTCAGTCTTCCCAGCCTGGTGCAGGTCTACAATTTTGTTTCTGGTGTCCTTTGACAGCTCTTTGGTCTTGGCCATAGTGGAGTTTGGAGTGTGACTGTTTGAGGTTGTGGACAGGTGTCTTTTATACTGATAACAAGTTCAAACAGGTGCCATTAATACTGGTAACGAGTGGAGGACAGAGGAGCCTCTTAAAGAAGAAGTTACAGGTCTGTGAGAGCCAGAAATATTGATTGTTTGTAGGTGACCAAATACTTAATTTCCACCATAATTTGCAAATAAATTCATTACAAATCCTACAATGTGATTTTCTGGAAAAAAAAATCTCAATTTGTCTGTCATAGTTGACGTGTACCTATGATGAAAATTACAGGACTCTCTCATCTTTTTAAGTGGGAGAACTTGCACAATTGGTGGCTGACTAAATACTTTTTTCCCCCACTGTACTTCTGTAACTGTTTCCTCCAGCATCTTCACAAGGTCCTTTGCTGTTGTTCTGGGATTGATTTGCACTTTTCACACCAAAATATGTTAATCTCTAGGAGACAGAACGCGTCTCCTTCCTGAACGGTATGACGGCTGCTTGGTGTTTATACTTGCGTACTATTGTTTGTACAGATGAACATGGTACCTTCAGGCATTTGGAAATTGCTCCCAAGGATGAACCAGACTTGTGGAGGTCTACAATTGTTCTTCTGAGGTCTTGGCTGATTTATTTTGATTTTCCCATGATGTCAAGCAAAGAGGCACTGAGTTTGAAGGTAGGCCTTGAAATACATCCACAGGTACACCTCCAATTGACTCAAATTATGTCAATTAGCCTATCAGAAGCTTCTAAAGCCATGACACAATTTTCTGGAATATTCCAAGCTGTTAAAAGGCACTGTCAGCTTAGTTTATGTAAATTTCTGACCCACTGGAATTGTGATACAGTGAATTATATGTGAAATAATCTGTCTGTAAACAATTGTTGGAAAAATTACTTGTGTCATACACAAAGTAGATGTCCTAACTGACTTGCCAAAACTATAGTTTGTTAACAAGAAATGTGTGGAGTGGTTGAAAAACAAGTTTGAATGACTACAACCTAAGAGTATGTAAACTTCCGACTTATATATATATATATATATATATATATATATATATATATATATATATATACAGTGGGGAAAAAAGTATTTAGTCAGCCACCAATTGTGCAAGTTCTCCCACTTAAAAAGATGAGAGAGGCCTGTAATTTTCATCATAGGTAAACGTCAACTATGACAGACAAAATGAGAAAAAAATTCCAGAAAATCACATTGTAGGATTTTTTATGAATTTATTGGCATATGATGGTGGAAAATAAGTATTTGGTCAATGACAAAAGTTTCTCAATACTTTGTTATATACCCTTTGTTGGCAATGACACAGGTCAAACGTTTTCTGTAAGTCTTCACAAGGTTTTCACACACTGTTGCTGGTATTTTGGCCCATTCCTCCATGCAGATCTCCTCTAGAGCAGTGATGTTTTGGGGCTGTCGCTGGGCAACACAGACTTTCAACTCCCTCCAAAGATTTTCTATGGGGTTGAGATCTGGAGACTGGCTAGGCCACTCCAGGACCTTGAAATGCTTCTTACGAAGCCACTCCTTCGTTGCCCGGGCGGTGTGTTTGGGATCATTGTCATGCTGAAAGACCCAGCCACGTTTCATCTTCAATGCCCTTGCTGATGGAAGGAGGGTTTCACTCAAAATCTCACGATACATGGCCCCATTCATTCTTTCCTTTACACGGATCAGTCGTCCTGGTCCCTTTGCAGAAAAACAGCCCCAAAGCATGATGTTTCCACCCCCCATGCTTCACAGTAGGTATGGTGTTCTTTGGATGCAACTCAGCATTCTTTGTCCTCCAAACATGACGAGTTGAGTTTTTACCAAAAAGTTATATTTTGGTTTCATCTGACCATATGACATTCTCCCAATCCTCTTCTGGATCATCCAAATGCACTTCAGACGGGCCTGGACATGTACTGGCTTAAGCAGGGGGACACGTCTCGCACTGCAGGATTTGAGTCCCTGGCGGCGTAGTGTGTTACTGATGGTAGGCTTTGTTACTTTGGTCCCAGCTCTCTGCAGGTCATTCACTAGGTCCCCCCGTGTGGTTCTGGGATTTTTGCTCACCGTTCTTGTGATCATTTTGACCCCACGGGGTGAGATCTTGCGTGGAGCCCCAGATCGAGGGAGATTATCAGTGGTCTTGTATGTCTTCCATTTCCTAATAATTGCTCCCACAGTTGATTTCTTCAAACCAAGCTGCTTACCTATTGCAGATTCAGTCTTCCCAGCCTGGTGCAGGTCTACAATTTTGTTTTTGGTGTCCTTTGACAGCTCTTTGGTCTTGGCCATTGTGGAGTTTGGAGTGTGACTGTTTGAGGTTGTGGACAGGTGTCTTTTATACTGATAACAAGTTCAAACAGGTGCCATTAATACAGGTAACGAGTGGAGGACAGAGGAGCCTCTTAAAGAAGAAGTTACAGGTCTGTGAGAGCCAGAAATCTTGCTTGTTTGTAGGTGACCAAATACTTATTTTCCACCATAATTTGCAAATAAATTCATAAAAAATCCTACAATGGGATTTTCTGGATATTTTTTTCTCAATTTGTCTGTCATAGTTGACGTGTACCTATGATGAAAATTACAGGCCTCTCTCATCTTTTTAAGTGGGAGAACTTGCACAATTGGTGGCTGACTAAATACTTTTTTTCCCCACTGTATATATACATTTTACACAATATATAGTATATATACACACATTAAAATACAATAATATAGTAAACTACTTCCCTATATCGTTCACTACAAAAGTGGTGCATTATATAGGGCTGTGTTTCCCAACTCCAGTCCTCCAGTACCCCCAACAGCACACATTTATGTTGTAGCCCCGGACAAGCACACCTGATTCAACTTGTCAACTAATCATCAAGCCCTCATTGTCCTGTTGTACAGTAACCCTCTCATACATCAACAATATCCTTCTCAAAGACACCACCAACCCCCTGGACAGGTAATAAATAGTAAAGCTGGATGTTGGTGGATGTTGCTTTGTTGGTGCACAAAATAAAACATCTTATTTTGGAGATTTACATTTAGAGTATAATAGTACATAATGTACAAGTCTACAACAAGGGACTGTACAGTTTTGACAGCTGGAGGGTTGTCCTGCTATCATAGTGGAAATGAAATAAAAAATATATTAGCAGCTCGTTCATAATCTGTCTAATCAATTACTTAGATTAAATGTTTAATTGAAATATACAACAAATAATTAATTCAAGGCAATGTCTGATGTCTGAATATACAGCAAGATTGTTCAAGATTGACTTTGAAATAGCATGTCTGTCCAAGACGCTGGGAGATGCCTTCAAAAATGGCCACTAGGGACAACAGTGAGTGCTGTTAACATCAAGTAGGCTTGGGCATAATCCCATTTGGGCATAATCACGTTAATTTTTTTATTTTATTTTTTCCCAAACCTTAAAGGTCCTGCACAGTCATCCTATTTCCCAAGTAAAAATAACCTTTGAATGACCAAAACATCACCCATAATATTTTTACGCTATTAAAATGCTCAGAATTGAAGAAATTGTACCTTTTCTCTCATCTCTAACTATCAGGAAGCCTGAACGAACAGACTCAGTGAGCGTGGAGTTTATATTTATGAGCTCGCCTTGACTGACAGCTCCTTGTGGTCGTTGCCAGGTAACAAGCTAAACAATTGGCCACATGTCATTGATGACAAGGTAAACAATAGGCCACATGTCATTCTGAGCCTAAATAGTATGCCTCAACCCATTTTCTCTGCAAAATGCTCTAATGGTCAACAGAGCTGATCATGGACTGTTGGATATCAGACAAACAGCAGCAATACACAATTGCATTTCTATTGTTTTGTAACTAATTACAGAACACAGTTCACTGATACACTTCTTCACAAGAATTAGTAAAGCCTGAGTCACCTTAGAAGCTTAGACATAAGGGAATGTACAGTGCCTTCAGACAGTATTCATGCCCCTTTACTTATTTCACATTTTGATGTTACAGCCTGAATTCAACATGTTTTTTCTCACACACAATAGTGAAAATATGTGTTTCGAATCTTTTGCTAATTTATTGAAAATGAAATACAGAAATACCTCACTTACATAAGTATTCACACCCCTGAGTCAATACTTTGTAGAAACACCTTTGGCAGCGATAACAGCTTTCCACACCTGGATTGCGCAACATTTTCCCATTATTCTTTAAAAAATTGTTCAACCTCTAAATTGGTTGTTGATCATTGCTAGACAAACATTTTCATGTCTTGCCATAGATTTTTAAGTAGATCCGTTAATCTTTCCCTCGATCCTGACTAGTCTCCCAGCCCCTGCCGTTGAAAAACATCCCCACAGCATGATTTTGCCACCACCATGCTTCACCGTAGGGATGGTGCCAGGGTTACTCCATACATGATGCTTGATGCTTCAATCTTGGTTTCATCAGACCAGAGAATCTTCTTTCTCATGGACTGAGAGTCCTTTAGGTGCCTTTTGGGAAACTCCAAGCGGGCTGTCATGTGCCTTTTACTGAGGAGTGGCTTCCGTCTGGCCACTCTACCATAAAGGCCTGATTGGTGGAGTGCTGATTAGATGGTTCTCCAATCTCCACAGAGGAACTCTGGAGCTCTGTCAGAATGACCATCGTGTTCATGGTCACCTCCTTGAACAAGGCCCTTCTCCCCCGATTGCTCAGTTTGGCCGGGCGGTCAGCTCTAGGAAGAGTCTTGGTGGTTCCTAACTTCTTCCATTTAAGAATGATGGAGGCCACTGTGTTCTTGGGGACCTTCAATGCTGCAGAAATGTTTTGGTACCCTTCCCCAGATCTGTGCCTCGACAAAATCCTGTCTCAGAGCTCTACGGACAATTCCTTCGACCTCATGGCTGGGTTATTGCACTGACATGCACTGTCAACTGTAGGAACTGATATACAGTGGGGAGAACAAGTATTTGATACACTGCCGATTTTGCAGGTTTTCCTACTTACAAAGCATGTAGAGGTCTGTAATTTTTATCATAGGTACACTTCAACTGTGAGAGACGGAATCTAAAACAAAAATCCAGAAAATCACATTGTATGATTTTTAAGTAATTAATTTGCATTTTATTGCATGACATGAGTATTTGATACATCAGAAAAGTAGAACTTAATATTTGGTACAGAAACCTTTGTTTGCAATTACATGGATCATACGTTTCCTGTAGGTCTTGACCAGGTTTGCACACACTGCAGCAGGGATTTTGGCCCACTCCTCCATACAGACCTTCTCCAGATCCTTCAGGTTTCGGGGCTGTCGCTGGGCAATATGGACTTTCAGCTCCCTCCAAAGATGTTCTATTGGGTTCAGGTCTGGAGACTGGCTAGGCCACTCCAGGACCTTGAGATGCTTCTTATGGAGCCACTCCTTAGTTGCCCTGGCTGTGTGTTTCGGGTCATTGTCATGCTGGAAGACCCAGCCACAACCCATCTTCAATGCTCTTACTGAGGGAAGGAGGTTGTTGGCCAAGATCTCGCGATACATGGCCCCATCCATCCTCCCCTCAATACGGTGCAGTCGTCATGTCCCCTTTGCAGAAAAGCATCCCCAAAGAATGATGTTTCCACCTCCATGCTTCACGGTTGGGATGGTGTTCTTGGGGTTGTACTCATCCTTCTTCTTCCTCCAAACACGGCGAGTGGAGTTTAGACCAAAAAGCTATATTTTTGTCTCATCAGACCACATGACCTTCTCCCATTCCTCCTCTGGATCATCCAGATGGTCATTGGCAAACTTCAGACGGGCCTGGACATGCGCTGGCTTGAGCAGGGGGACCTTGCGTGCGCTGCAGGATTTTAATCCATGACGGCGTAGTGTGTTACTAATGGTTTTCTTTGAGACTGTGGACCCAGCTCTCTTCAGGTCATTGACCAGGTCCTGCTGTGTAGTTCTGGGCTGATCCCTCACCTTCCTCATGATCATTGATGCCCCACGAGGTGAGATTTTGCATGGAGCCCCAGACCGAGGGTGATTGACCGTCATCTTGAATCTTGAATTTTCTAATAATTGTGCCAACAGTTGTTGCCTTCTCACCAAGCTGCTTGCCTATTATCCTGTAGCCCATCCCAGCCTTGTGCAGGTCTACAATGTTATCCCTGATGTCCTTACACAGCTCTCTGGTCTTGGCCATTGTGGAGAGGTTGCAGTCTGTTTGATTGAGTGTGTGGACAGGTGTCTTTTATACAGGTAACGAGTTCAAACAGGTGCAGTTAATACAGCTAATGAGTGGAGAACAGGAGGGCTTCTTAAAGAAAAACTAACAGGTCTGTGAGAGCCGGAATTCTTACTGGTTGGTAGGTGATCAAATACTTATGTCATGCAATAAAATGCAAATTAATTACTTAAAAATCATACAATGTGATTTTCTGGATTTTTGTTTTAGATTCCGTCTCTCACAGTTGAAGTGTACCTATGATAAAAATTACAGACCTCTACATGCTTTGTAAGTAGGAAAACCTGCAAAATTGGCAGTGTATCAAATACTTGTTCTCCCCACTGTATACAGGCATATGCCTTTCCAAATCATGTCCAATGAATAGAATTTACCACAGGTGGACTCCAAGTTGTAGAAACATCTCAAAGATGATCAATGGAAGCAGGAAGCACCTGAGCTCAATTTCATGTCTCATAGCATTTGTAAATTCATTCTAAAAACCTGTTTTTGCTTTGTCAGTATGGGGTATTTTGTGTAGATTGACGAGGATTTTTGTTATTTAATCCATTTTAGAATGAGGCTGTAACGTAACAAAATGTGGAAAAAGTGAACGGGTCTGAATACTTTCCGAATGCACTGTAGGCACACGGCCCCCATACAGTGTGCAGGACGCCATTGATTCGTACAATTTGTAACACTCATCTCCCATCCGAATGTTTGAAAAAAACAATACAAAGTAACAAAAGGTCGTATCATACCACGTAATTTTGACATAAAAAAATGATTAGAGCCATAAGCCTAATAGTTTATTAGGTACACCACCCAGTTCATGGTTTGCTCATACAGACAGTGAGTCCCGAGTCCGTGGCTTGCTATATAAAGCAGACAGGCGTCGAGGCATTCAGTTAATGTTCGATTGAACCATAGAATGGGCAAAATTAGTGACCTAAGTGACTTTGAGCGCGATATGATCGTCGGTGCCAGGCATGCCCGTTCCAGTATCTCAGAAACAGCCGGACTCCTGGACTTTTCACGCACGACAGTGTCTAGGGGTTACCGAGAATGGTGCGACAAACAAAAAACATCCAGTCAGCAGCAGTCCTGTAGGCGAAAAAAGCTTGTTGATGACAGGACAAAGGAGAACAGTGGTGTGCAGAACGGCATCTCGGAATGCACAACTCGTCAATCCTTTTCACGGATGGGCTATTGCAGACGAGGAGCACATCGGGTTCTGCTCCTATCAGCTAAAAACAAAAAGAAGCGGCTCCAGTGGGAACGCAATCAATTGAGGAGTGGAAAAACATTGCCTGGTCCAACGAATTCCGGTTCCCATCCTTCCTGGTGTCAACGGTACAGGCTGGTGGCAGTGTTGTAATGATGTGGGGATTGACCCATGTACCCCGCTTCAATCAAGCAGGCTTCAGTCACCCACTTGGCTTCAGTCATCCCCAAGATTGAAGCAGGAAACAAATCCAGCAATGGCCTCTTCCTTGTTTGGCCTCTCACACTGGGCAGACAGGGGTCCTGGGATGGACAGCTCATACAGCCTCCCCACATACAGCGCTGGATCAAGATGACCTCATTGAAGAGTAATGAGTTGGAAAGTGAAATACTAATAACCCCCTCCCTAATCATCATGATTAGCCCCAATGGCATAAGCTACATCAACTGTAAGAGAACAACCCACACACTGGAATGGCAAAATATGATTTTCAGGGGTAATTTACAAATACTATACACACCACGAAAACCATGTGACTATCAGGTCAAAAACAGTTGCATTATCTAACGTTAGAATCCCGATCCCCCCAAAATGTTGGCTACCAGTTCAGACTCA
>NC_059192.1:86403778-86433778 GCF_020615455.1 Coregonus clupeaformis
CCTGGCACTCGGTGAACACGTAATAAGTAGAGCGAGGGATGGAGACAAAGAGAGGAGGAGGAGGAGGCGGGAAAGAGGAGGAATAGAGAGAGAGAGAGAAAGAAAGAGAGTGCTGACCTGGTGCCAATTTGGTGTGTGTGCTTCAATGGGACCCAACACACACGGACATGGAAGGAGCCACGGAGGACAAACAGACAGACAGACAGACAGAGGCATCTCTCGCTCCACTCCTAATTTACACCCCCCTCCCTCTCTTCATTTACAACTAAATAGTTCAGAGTTTTTCAACTTTAAGTCTTTCTAGTCTTTCTGCGGCATCATCACGTCTGTGGAGTCCAATGTCGTTGTAGTTCATAGCAGACTGAGGCAGGTTGGATGGCCCTGTCGCTGCCCTGCCGTCTCCCCAGCCCTCTCGCTCTCCTCGATACGAAACACTGCACTCCACCAGATTCAATTAAAAGTGAGATTAGCAATTACCCAGCGCTTTTCACCTAACACTGATCCAATGTAGCTCTGCTTGATTGCCTACCCCACTCTCCTCGGCTGCCTACCCCACTCTGCTCGGCTGCCTACCCCACTCTCCTCGGCTGCCTACCCCACTCTGCTCGGCTGCCTACCCCACTCTCCTCGGCTGCCTACCCCACTCTGCTCGGCTGCCTACCCCACTCTGCTCGGCTGCCTACATTACATTACATTTACGTCATTTAGCAGACGCTCTTATCCAGAGCGACTTACATTATCTTTTTATTTTTCATACTGGCCCCCCGTGGGAATCAAACCCACAACCCTGGCGTTGCAAACGCCATGCTCTACATCCCTGCCTACCCCACTCTGCTCGGCTGCCTACTCCACTCTACTCGGCTGCCTACCCCACTCTGCTCGGCTGCCTACCCCACTCTGCTCGGCTGCCTACCCCACTCTGCTCGGCTGCCTACCCCACTCTGCTCGGCTGCCTACCCCACTCTGCTTGGCTGCCTACTCCACTCTGCTCGGACTGCTACTTCCCTCAGGGATCAGACTGTCATGAGGTGTCTTACTGACTCTGAAGGTTTTCAGAGTCAGTAAGAGTGTGTGTTTGGTGGGGGGGGGTTGTGTACGTGTGTGTGTGGACGTGTTTAACTATTCTTGTGGGGACCAGAAGTCAAGGGTGTGAGAATAGAACTTCACTAGGGACCCCCTCACAGCAGAGGAGCTAAATGACTGCTGGAGGTGTGTGTGTCCCCACAAGAATAGTAAATGAACAACAATTTGACCAGCTGGGGACATTTTGTTGGTCCCCACAAGGTCAAATGCTATTTCTAGGGGGTTTAGGGTTAAGGTTAGAATTAGTGTTAGGGTTAGAATTAGGTTTAGGGTTAGGAGCTAAGGTTCGTTTTTGGGTTAGGGTTAGGAGCTAGGGTTAGGTTTAGGGTTAGGGTTAAGGTTTTTGGGTTAAGGATAGGGTTAGGGTTAAGGTTAGGGTTAGGGTTAGGGTAAGAGTACGGGTTAGGGTTAGGGTTAGGGTTAGGGTTAGGTTTAGGGTTAGGGGTTAGGGAAAATAGGATTTTGAATGGGACTGAATTGTTTGTCCCCACAAGGTTAGCTGTACAAGGTTAGCTGTGTGTGTGTGTGTGTGTGTGTGTATGTGTGTGTGTGTGTGTGAGACAGTGGACTAAATAGCATCCACAGCAGCAGAAGCTATCTGCGAAGTCATCATCATCATCATCATCGTCATATTTATGGACAAACACACAAACACACACCTCTAGCAGTCATTTAGTTCCTCTGCTGTGAGGGGGTCCCTAGTGAAGTTCTATTACAGCCAGTTAACACCTCCACCCTCCACCCAGAGAGGCTGACATTAGACACATCCAAGCCTACCTGAGTTTCCCTCACACCCCTGGTCCCCTGAATGTTCCAGTAACTACTACTCAACACCTCCATACAGCTTCATTCATTCATACCTGGAGGGACAGGACTTGCGTTTTAGTGTGTACTCCAAATGGCACCCTTTTCCTTATAAAGTGCACTACTTTTGACCAGGGCCCATATTGCCCTACATAGGGAATAGGGTGCCAATCTAATCTGCTAGAGCTAGAGGCTGCCCTTAACCACAGATCTAGGATCAGATTACCATAGCCCTGAAGATATTCCTAATCATAATGGGATGATAAACAACTGGCCCCGTATCAGTGGTTAGGAGCAAGTTGGCCATTCGTTTTTTGTAGTGTCCACTCGAAGGACATCCAACCAACTTGACACAACTGTGGGAAGCATTGGAGTCAACATGGGCCAGCATCTCAGTGGAACGCTTTCGACACCTTGTAGAGTCCATGCGAGGCTGTTCTCCTTAGGAAGGTGTTCCTAATGTTTTGTACTCTCAGTGTAGAATGATAATGAATATTCTATAGTCTCTCTCAATCTCTCTCTCTCTCTCTCTCTCTCTCTCTCTCTCTCTCTCTCTCTCTCTCTCCTCAGCCCCCACACTGAGGGTCACAGGATTTTGTGGGTGGCGTCTGTAAATAGATAATAATCTCCTGTGGCCTTCAGATACACACACACACACACACACACACCTCAAACACACGTGCACACCAGTGGAGGCTCCTCAGAGGAGGAAGGGGAGGACCATCGTCCTCAATGAATTTCATAAAAATATATATATTGAAACATTTACATTTACATTTACATTTTAGTCATTTAGCAGACGCTCTTATCCAGAACGACTTACAGTTAGTGAATACCTATTTTTTTTATATATATACTGGCCCCCCGTGGGAAAAAATCTATCCTTTTTAGATAAAACTATACTAAATATATTCACGTCACTAAATAATTTATTAAAACACACTGTTTTGCAATGAAGGTCTACAGTTGCCTCAGCAGCACGCTGTAGGGTAGCATCATGGTATAGCCAGAGGACAGCTAGATTCTGTCCTCTTCTGGGTACATTAAATTCAATAAAAAACCTAGGAGGCTCATGTTTCTCACCTCCTTCCATAGACTTAAACAGTAATTGTGACAACTTCTGGAGGACATCCTCCAACCTATCAGTGCTCATGCAGCATGAACTGACATGTTGTCCACCCAATCAAAGGACCAGATAATTAATCTAGCACTGAAAGCATAAGCTACAGCTAGCTAGCGCTGCAGTGCATAAAAGGTGGTGAGTAGTTGACTCAAAGAGAGAGAAAGACCATAGTTTAACAGTTTTGAACAAATGTATTTCTTCCGAAATTAAGGAGAAGCAAGAGTGTGAGAGAGAGAGAGAGAGATAGCTATATTTGGTTGTATTTTTTTAAACTTTCACGTTCACTTAGCTAGCGAATGCAGCAACCAAGTTTAGCATACTCAAACACCCGGCTCAAACAGAGAGGGATGCTATGTTAGCTAGCTGGCTATGGCTATCCAACACTTGAACTCTTCCAAGTCAAGGTAAGCTTTTGGTTTTATAAATGTATTGCCACGTTGCCCGCCGGTGTAACTGCTAAACTGCTTTCTGACTGTACACTGTACTGCATGATTGTAGGGGGTTACTAACGCGTTAGTTATAGTATGTTGTCTATGAAGTGACAATGATATAGGCTGTGTGTAGCGGTTAGCTGTCATCATATGTATGAAGGTTTGGCTTGGAAAGGTTTTTTCACCTGGTCACAGAGAGCTGATGTGTTGTGCACTGAAGACTACAAGCGAAGGGA
The DNA here is from genome assembly GCF_020615455.1 of Coregonus clupeaformis. Lineage (NCBI taxonomy): Eukaryota > Metazoa > Chordata > Actinopteri > Salmoniformes > Salmonidae > Coregonus > Coregonus clupeaformis. The sequence goes on from NC_059192.1 coordinate 86,407,456, forward strand.
AAAGGTTGAGAGGAGGAGAGCGCGTAGATAACTGCGAGAAATAATGATATATACAACGAGCAAAGTGATCATGCTGTTTTTATGTGGCTGCTATGAAAGTGAATTGTGTTTGCGTGTGATCAGGAGTGTATTCCTTCTGCCGATTCTGTTGAAAAATGTTTCTTAAACGGAAGCAAACGGACCGAAACGGGGATAAACCTGCAATTCTTGAATTTGTCCAATATAAACTCTCATTTGCAAATGTTGGACTACACCCTAGATCAGCTAGATGCAGGCAAGAGTGTGCAAGGTGCTATTGAATGTGTCACTGTCTGTCAACTTAATTACTCAAACTTCTCTCAACCTGTGCACCTACGTTGTAAACTTTCATTCATAGGCTAGGTTGTAGCAACCTCATGATGGGCAAAGGGAGAATTCCAGTATCATGTAGTGGCCTAAACCTATCGATGTTACATTGAGCTGGGTGAATGGAATATGAATGACAGTCATCCAATATGCTGTAATAGAAATAAGGCCATGCTCATAAAAACAAAAATCATTCTCCCTCATTCTCGCTCAGCCGAGCGGAAATGGAGGAAAACTAGACTCCCTGCGGACCTGGCATCTTTTCACTCCCTCCTCTCTACATTTTCTTCATCTGTTTCTGCTGCTAAGGCCACTTTCTACCACTCTAAATTCCAAGCATCTGCCTCTAACCCTAGGAAGCTCTTTGCCACCTTCTCCTCCCTGCTGAATCCCCCCCACCCCCCCCCTCCTCCCTCTCTGTGGATGACTTCGTCAACCATTTTGAAAAGAAGGTTGACGACATCCGATCCTCATTTGTTAAGTCAAATGACACTGCTGGTCCTGCTCAACCTGCCCTACCCTATGCTTTGACTTCTTTCTCCCCTCTCTCTCCAGATAAAATCTTGCGACTTGTGACGGCCGGCCGCCCAACAACCTGCCCGCTTGACCCTATCCCCTCCTCTCTTCTCCAGACCATCTCCGGTGACCTTCTCCCTTACCTCACCTCGCTGATCAACTCATCCTTGACCGCTGGCTATGTCCCTTCCGTCTTCAAGAGAGCGAGAGTTGCACCCCTTCTCAAAAAAACAACACTCGATCCCTCTGATGTCAACAACTACAGACCAGTATCCCTTCTTTCTTTTCTCTCCAAAACTATTGAGCGTGCCGTCTTTAGCCAACTCTCTTGCTATCTCTCTCAGAATGACCTTCTTGATCCAAACCAGTCAGGTTTCAAGACTGGTCATTCAACTGAGACTGCTCTTCTCTGTGTCACGGAGGCTCTCCGCACTGCTAAAGCTAACTCTCTCTCCTCTGCTCTTGTCCTTCTAGACCTGTCTGCTGCCTTTGATACTGTGAACCATCAGATCCCCCTCTCCACCCTCTCCGAGCTGGGCATCTCCGGCGCGGCTCACTCTTGGATTGCGTCCTACCTGACCGGTCGCTCCTACCAGGTGGCGTGGCGAGAAGCTGTCTCCGCACCACGTGCTCTCACCACTGGTTTACCCCACGGCTCAGTTCTAGGCCCTCTCCTATTCGCGCTATACACCAAGTCACTTGGCTCTGTCATATCCTCACATGGCCTCTCCTATCATTGCTACACAGACGACACACAACTAATCTTCTCCTTTCCCCCTTCTGATAACCAGGTGGCGATTCGCATCTCTGCATGTCTGGCAGACATATCAGTATGGATGACGGATCACCACCTCAAGCTGAACCTTGGCAAGACGGAGCTGCTCTTCCTCCCGGGGAAGGACTGCCCGTTCCATGATCTCGCCATCACGGTTGACAACTCTGTTGTATCCTCCTCCCAGAGTGCGAAGAGCCTTGGCGTGACCCTGGACAACACCCTGTCGTTCTCCGCTAACATCAAGGCGGTGACCCGATCCTGTAGGTTCATGCTCTACAACATTCGGAGAGTACGACCCTGCCTTACACAGGAAGCGGCACAGGTCCTAATCCAGGCACTTGTCATCTCCCGTCTGGATTACTGCAACTCGCTGTTGGCTGGGCTCCCTGCCTGTGCCATTGAACCCCTACAACTCATCCAGAATGCAGCAGCCCGTCTGGTGTTCAACCTTCCCAAGTTCTCTCACGTCACCCCGCTCCTCCGCACACTCCACTGGCTTCCAGTTGAAGCTCGCATCTGCTACAAGACCATGGTGCTTGCCTACGGAGCTGTGAGGGGAACGGCACCTCCGTACCTTCAGGCTCTGATCAGTCCCTACACCCAAACGAGGGCATTGCGTTCATCCACCTCTGGCCTGCTGGCTCCCCTACCTCTGCTGAAGTACAGTTCCCGCTCAGCCCAGTAAAAACTGTTCGCTGCTCTGGCACCCCAATGGTGGAACAAGCTCCCTCACGACGCCAGGACAGCGGCGTCACTGACCACCTTCCGGAGACATTTGAAACCCCACCTCTTTAAGGAACACCTGGGATAGGATAAAGTAATCCTTCTAACCCCCCCCCCACCCCCCCAAAAAAAAAAAAACTTGTAAAGTGGTTATCCCACTGGCTATAAGGTGAATGCACCAATTTGTAAGTCGCTCTGGATAAGAGCGTCTGCTAAATGACATAAATGTAAATGTGAATGTAAATGGCACCAACCGCCACTGGTGCACACACACAGACATGTACAAACGTACATGCACACAAACACCCACACACACTTAAAATGGGTCCTTCTCTCCTGGATGAGTAAATTATAATAATATAATAACAGAAATAACAGCGATAAGTAGCTTGGCAGCCGATGCTGAGCTGTGCGATGCTGAGCTGTGTGGTGCTGCATGGACTGGTAGGGGGAGAGAGTGAACGAGGGAGAGGAGAGAGAGAGAATGAGGGAGAGGGGGAGAGAGAGAATGAGGGAGAGGGGGAGAGAGAATGAGGGAGAGGGGGAGAGAGAGAACAAGGGAGAGGGGGAGAGAGAGAGAATGAGAGAGAGGGGGAGAGAGAGAATGAGGGAGACGGGGGAGAGAGAGAATGAGGGAGAGGGGGAGAGAGAGCAAGGGAGAGAGGGGGGGGGGAGAGAGAGAACGAGGGAGAGGGGGAGAGGGGGAGAGAGAGAACGAGGAGAGGGAGAGGGGGAGAGAGAGAGAACGAGGGAGAGGGGGAGAGAGAAGGGACGAGAGAGAGGGGGAGAGAGAAAGAATGAGGGAGAGGGGGAGAGAGAAAGAACGAGGGAGAGGGGGAGAGAGAGAACAAGGGAGAGGGGGAGAGAGAGAACGAGTGAGAGGGGGAGACAGAGAGAATGAGGGAGAGGGGGAGAGAGAGAACGAGGGATAGGGGGAGAGAGAGAGAACGAGGGAGAGGGGGAGAGAGAGAACGAGGGAGAGGGGGAGAGAGAGAGAACGAGGAAGAGGGAGCGAGAGAGAGAATGAGGGAGCAGGAGAGAGAGAGAGAGAGAATGAGGGAGAGGGGGAGAGAGAGATCTTGATTACTCAAACTTCTCTTGACCTGTGCACCTACGTTGTAAACATTCATTCATAGGCTAGGTTGTAGCAACCTCATGATGGGCACAGGGAAAATTCCAGTATCATGTAGTGGCCTAAACCTATCGATGTTACATTGAGCTGGGTGAATGGAATATGAATGACAGTCATCCAATATGCTGTAATAGAAATAAGGCCATGCTCATAAAAACAAAAATCATTCTCCCTCATCTTAAATGGCACCAACCGCCACTGGTGCACGCACACAGACATGAACAAACGTACATGCACACAAACACCCACACACACTTAAAATGGGTCCTTCTCTCCTGGATGAGTAAATTATAATAATATAATAACAGAAATAACAGCGATAAGTAGCTTGGCAGCCGATGCTGAGCTGTGCGATGCTGAGCTGTGCGATGCTGTGCTGTGCGATGCTGTGCTGTGTGGTGCTGCATGGACTGGTAGGGGGAGAGAGTGAACGAGGGAGAGGAGAGAGAGAGAATGAGGGAGAGGGGGAGAGAGAGAACAAGGGATAGGGGGAGAGAGAGAGAACGAGGGAGAGGGGGTGAGAGAGAACGAGGGAGAGGGGGAGGGAGAGAACGAGGGAGAAGGGGAGAGAGAAAGAACGAGGGAGAGGTGGAAAGAGAGAACGAGGGAGAGGGGGGAAAGAGAGAACGATGGAGATGGGGAGAGAGAGAACAAGGGAGAGGGGGAGAGAGAGAGAACGAGGGAGAGGGGGAGAGAGAGAGAACGAGGGAGAGGGGGAGAGAGAGAACGAGGGATAGGGGGAGAGAGAGATAATGAGGGAGAGGGGGTGAGAGAGAACGAGGGAGAGGGGGAGAGAGAGAACGAGGGAGAAGGGGAGAGAGAAAGAACGAGGGAGAGGGGGAAAGAGAGAACGAGGGAGAGGGGGAGAGAGAGAACGAGGGAGAGGGGGGAGAGAGAGAACAAGGGAGAGGGGGAGAGAGAGAGAACGAGGGAGAGGGGGAGAGAGAGAGAACGAGGAGAGGGGGGGAGAGAGAATGAGGGATAGGGGGAGAGAGAGAACGAGGGAGAGGGGGAGAGAGAGAGAATGAGGGAGAGGGGGAGAAGAGAGAACGGGGAAGGGGGAGAGAGAGAACGAGGAGAGGGGGAGAGAGAGAGAGAGAATGAGGGAGAGGGGGAGGGATAGAACGAGGGAGAGGGGAGAGAGAGAACGAGGGAGAGGGGGAGAGAGAGAGAACGAGGGAGAGGGGGAGAGAGAAAGAACGAGGGAGAGGGGGAGAGAGAAACGAGGGAGAGGGGGAGAGAGAGAGAACGAGGGAGAGGGGGAGAGAGAAGTGACGAGAGAGAGGGGGAGAGAGAAAGAACGAGGGAGAGGGGAGAGAGAGAGAACGAGGGAGAGGGAGAGAGAGAGAGAACGAGGGAGAGGGAGAGAGAGAGAATGAGGGAGAGGGGGAGAGAGAAAGAGAGAAAGAAAGAAGGAGAGGGGGAGAGAGAGAACGAGGGAGAGGGGGAGAGAGAGAGAACGAGGGAGAGGGGGAGAGAGCGAGAACGAGGGAGAGGGAGAGAGAGAGAGAATGAGGGAGAGGGAGAGAGAGCAAGAATGAGGGAGAGGGAGAGAGAGAGAGAATGAGGGAGAGGGAGAGAGAGAGAGAATGAGGGAGAGGGGGAGAGAGAGATCTTGATTACTCCAACTTCTCTTGACCTGTGCACCTACGTTGTAAACTTTCATTCATAGGCTAGGTTGTAGCAACCTCATGATGGGCACAGGGAGAATTCCAGTATCATGTAGTGGCCTAAACCTATCGATGTTACATTGAGCTGGGTGAATGGAATATGAATGACAGTCATCCAATATGCTGTAATAGAAATAAGGCCATGCTCATAAAAACAAAAATCATTCTCCCTCATCTTAAATGGCACCAACCGCCACTGGTGCACACACACAGACATGAACAAACGTACATGCACACAAACACCCACACACACTTAAAATGGGTCCTTCTCTCCTGGATGAGTAAATTATAATAATATAATAACAGAAATAACAGCGATAAGTAGCTTGGCAGCCGATGCTGAGCTGTGCGATTCTGAGCTGTGCTGTGCGATGCTGTGCTGTGTGGTGCTGCATGGACTGGTAGAGGAAGAGAGTAAACTAGGGAGAGGAGAGAGAGAGATTGAGGGAGAGGGGGAGAGAGAGAGAACGAGGGAGAGGGGGTGAGAGAGAACGAGGGAGAGGGGGTGAGAGAGAACGAGGGAGAGGGGGAGAGAGAACGAGGGAGAAGGGGAGAGACAAAGAACGAGGGAGAGGGGGAAAGAGAGAACGAGGGAGAGGGGGAGAGAGAGAACGAGGGAGAGGGGAGAGAGAACAAGGGAGAGGGGAGAGAGAGAGAACGAGGGAGAGGGGGAGAGAGAGAGAACGAGGGAGAGGGGGAGAGAGAGAACGAGGGATAGGGGGAGAGAGAGAGAACGAGGGAGAGGGGTGAGAGAGAACGAGGGAGAGGGGGAGAGAGAGAACGAGGGAGAAGGGGAGAGAGAAAGAACGAGGGAGAGGGGGAGAGAGAGAGAACAAGGGAGAGGGGAGAGAGAGAGAACGAGGGAGAGGGGGAGAGAGAGAGAACGAGGGAGAGGGGGAGAGAGAGAACGAGGGATAGGGGGAGAGGGAGAACGAGGGATAGGGGGAGAGAGAGAGAACGAGGGAGAGGGGGAGAGAGAGAGAATGAGGGAGAGGGGGAGAAGAGAGAACGGGGGAGGGGGAGAGAGAGAGAACGAGGGAGAGGGGAGAGAGAGAGAGAACGAGGGAGAGGGGGAGGGATAGAACAAGGGAGAGGGGAGAGAGAGAACGAGGAAGAGGGGGGAGAGAGAAAGAACGAGGAGAGAGGGGGAGAGAGAGAGAGAGAACGAGGGAGAGGGGGAGAGAGAGAACGAGGGAGAGGGGGAGAGAGAGAGAATGAGGGAGAGGGGGACGGAGAAAGAACGAGGGAGAGGGGGGAGAGAGAGAACGAGGGAGAGGGGGAGAGAGAGAGAATGAGGGAGAGGGGAGAGAGAAGTGACGAGAGAGGGAGAGAGAAAGAACGAGGGAGAGGGAGAGAGAGAACGAGGGAGAGAGAGAGAGAGAGAACGAGGGAGACGGGGAGAGAGAGAGAGAATGAGGGAGAGGGGAGAGAAAGAGAGAAAGAAAGAAGGAGAGGGGGAGAGAGAGAACGAGGGAGAGGGGAGAGAGAGAGAACGAGGGAGAGGGGAGAGAGCGAGAACGAGGGAGAGGGAGAGAGAGAGAGAATGAGGGAGAGGGAGAGAGCGAGAATGAGGGAGAGGAGAGAGAGAGAGAATGAGGGAGAGGGGAGAGAGAGAGAATGAGGGAGAGGGGAGAGAGAGAGAACAAGGGAGAGGGGGAGAGAGAGAACAAGGGAGAGGGGGAGAGAAAGAGAACGAGGGAGAGGGGGAGAGAGAGAGAACGAGGGAGAGGGGAGAGAGAGAACGAGGGATAGGGGGGAGAGAGAACGAGGGAGAGGGGGTGAGAGAGAACGAGGGAGAGGGGGAGAGAGAGAACGAGGGAGAAGGGGAGAGAGAAAGAACGAGGGAGAGGGGGAAAGAGAGAACGAGGGAGAGGGGGGAGAGAGAGAACGAGGGAGAGGGGGAGAGAGAGAACAAGGGAGAGGGGGAGAGAGAGAGAACGAGGGAGAGGGGGAGAGAGAGAAAACGAGGGAGAGGGGGAGAGAGAGAACGAGGGATAGGGGGAGAGAGAGAGAACGAGGAAGAGGGGGAGAGAGAGAGAATGAGGGAGAGGGGGAGAAGAGAGAACGAGAGAGGGGGGAGAGAGAGAGAACGAGGGAGAGGGGGAGAGAGAGAACGAGGGAGAGGGGGAGAGAGAGAGAACGAAAGAGAGGGGGAGAGAGAAAGGAGGAAGAGGAGGGAAAGCCCTCCTCCTATAGAGCCTATAGAGCCCTTAAACTCAACTCTGGACATTGAAGCCAGTTCTACTGCTTTTCTTCATTGTTCTTCACTAATCAGAGACTGATTTAGACCTGGGACTCCAGGTGGGTGCAATTAGGTATCAGGTAGAACAGAAAACCTGCAGGCTCCGGACCTCGTATGATAAGAGTTGAATACCCCTGCTATAGAGTATATTGTGTAGCTGAAGCATCAGATGATGGGCAGAAATACTGTAGCTAGAGTAATGATTTGTTTTTGTCTTCCCCCTCTCTTCTCCTTCTCCTTCTCATCCCCCTCTCCTCTCCTCCTCATCCTCCTCTCCTCTCCTCCTCATCCCCCTCTCTTCTCCATCCCCACGATGTCAGGGGATCTAACCCTCAAAGTAAGCCTAGCTACAACACTCCATCTCTCTGCCTGTCCTGTCCACCCTGTAGCCAAGGCTATGGTTAGTCCACAATCAGAGAGATTGCTCTAGTTTGAAGTCGAAGTTAGACGTCCATCCAGGTCCCAAGAACTTCTTGAATTGCCTTCAAAACCGGCCACTAGGGGCAACATGAGCGCTATTAACTTCAAGGAGGCTGGCAGCTTGTTAGGACGTTGTGGATGGGGACGGTGGATGGGCATAAAAGCCACTCTCCGTCACAGAGGGTTGTGTGTTCCCAGTGCAAGGCAATTGTTTTTTAGTTTTTCTGTTTTAAGCCTTTCCCAAACTTTAACCCTTAGCGTAACGAGATGTGAACCCCCCATCCACACAACAGTGTTTTTGGTTTCACTTTTGCGGAGTTATCTAACAGTGTCTCAACTTAAACGTTAAAAACGAGAGAGACTTCACCCATAGACGGTTGGAAAATCATGGAAAAACGTCACATTTCGAAGTCAAACTGTGATACCATGCTGCCATAACAACCAAGCTCACTGCTCCCACAGCAACTACATTACTTGCTTTATTGGTCCATTTGCATGGATATTTCTTTCTCTTTTTTTACAGTACCCAACCTGACACACAACACAAACATCACAGGCTGGGAGCAGCACAGGGGCTGCGGCAGAGCAGCGCCCCTGGATCACTTAGGGGTAAAGTGCCTTGCTCAAGGGCACAACGGCGGTAGGTATGGGGATATTGAAGCCAGTAACCCTCCGGCAACCGGATCACTCCATGCAGATTTCCCCGCAGGCAACCGGCCCACCTCACTAACTTTGAGGCTACCACCTACAACCACTACCATAGGGATGCAGAGACAGCAACAGCTACAACACACACACACAAACACTTACTTACTTATCCTACATTCCTACATAGCCTACTGTGTTTGTGTGCATACGTGTGTGCGGATCAACCCACTCACACACCAGCGGAGAGGAGCAGGGGACCCTGGGTAGGCAATAGGGTGCGTGGTGCGAGGCGAGTGCCTGGTTGTGTCCCAAATGGCACCCTATTCCCTACATACTGCACAACCCTATGGGCCCTGGTCAAAAGTAGTGTGTTACATACAGTTTTAGAAGTAAAAATGCCTGGAAGAACCTTTTGGGTTGCCACACTGGTGGAACCTTTCAAGTTCAAAGGGGTTCTTTGAGGAACCCCTCTGAAAAGGGTCTTCGAGGAACCCCTGTGTAAAGGTTCAAACCAGAACCTTTTTTGATGGGAGGGGTTCAATTTTGAACCTTTTTAATAATATATTGTAAAGGTCAAATCAAATCAAATCAAATGTTATTGGTCACATACACATATTTAGCAGATGTTATTGCGGGTGTAGCGAAATGCTTGTGTTCCTAGCTCCAACAGTGCAGTACTATCTAACAATTCACAACAATTCACACAAATCTAAAAGTAAAAGAATGGAATTAAGAAATATGTAAATATTAGGATGAGCAATGTCGGAATGGCTTGACTAAAATACAGTAGAATACAGTATATACAATTGAAGTCGGAAGTTTACATACACTTAGGTTGGAGTCACTAAAACTTGTTTTTCAACCACTCCACAAATTTCTTGTTAACAAACTATAGTTTTGGCAAGTCGGTTAGGACATCTACTTTGTCCATTACACAAGTAATTTTTCCAACAATTGTTTACAGACAGAGTATTTAACTTATAATTCACTGTATCACAATTCCAGTGGGTCAGAGGTTTACATACACTAAGTTGACTGTGCCTTTAAACAGCTTGGACATTTCCAGAAAATGATGTCATGGCTTTAGAAGCTTCTGATAGGCTAAGTGACATCATTTGAGGCAATTGGAGTTGTACCTGTGGATGTATTTCAAGGCCTACCTTCAAACTCAGTGACTCTTTGCTTGACATCATGGGAAAATCAAAAGAAATCAGCCAAGACCTCAGAAAAAAAAATTGTAGACCTCCAGAAATCTGGTTCATCCTTGGGAGCAATTTCCAAATGCCTGAAGGTACCACGTTCATCTGTACAAACAATAGTACGCAAGTATAAACACCATGGGACCACAAAGCCGTCATACCGCTCTGTCTCCTAGAGATGAACGTACTTTGGTGCGAAAAGTGCAAATCAATCCCAGAACAACAGCAAAGGACCTTGTGAAGATGCTGGAGGAAACCGTTACAGAAGTATCTGTATCCACAGTAAAACGAGTCCTATATCGACATAACCTGAAAGGCTGCTCAGCAAGGAAGAAGCCACTGCTCCAAAACTGCCATAAAAAAGCCAGACTACGGTTTTCAACTGCACATGGGGACAAATATCGTTCCTTTTGGAGAAATGTCCTCTGGTCTGATGAAACAAAATAGAACTGTTTGGCCATAATGACCATCATTATGTTTGGAGGAAAAAGGGGTTCACTTGAACACCATCCCAACCATGAAGCACGGGGGTGGCAGCATCATGCTGTGGGGGTGCTTTTCTGCAGGAGGGACTGGTGCATTTCACAAAATAGATGGCATCATGAGGAAGGAAAATTATGTGGATATATTGAAGCAACATCTCAAGACATCAGTCAGGAAGTTAAAGCTTGGTCACAAATGGGTCTTCCAAATGGACAATGACCCCAAGCATACTTCCAAAGTTGTGGCAAAATGGCTTAAGGACAACAAAGTCAAGGTATTGGAGTGGCCATCACAAAGCCCTGACCTCAATCCTATAGAACATTTGTGGGCAGAACTGAAAAAGCGTGTGCGAGCAAGGAGGCCTACAAACCTGACTCAGTTACACCAGCTCTGTCAGGAGGAATGGGCCAAAATTCACCCAACTTATTGTGGGAAGCTTGTGGGAGGCTACCCGAAATGTTTGACCCAAGGTAAACAATTTAAAGGCAATGCTACCAAATACTAATTGAGTGTATTTAAACTTCTGACCCACTGTGAATGTGATGAAAGAAATAAACGCTGAAATAAATCATTCTCTCTACTATTATTCTGACATTTCACATTCTTAAAATAAAGTGGTGATCCTAACTGACATAAGACAGGTAATTTGTACTAGGATTAAATGTCAAGAATTGTGAAAAACTGAGTTTAAATGTATTTGGCTAAGGTGTATGTAAACTTCCGACTTCAACTGTACATATGAAATGAGTAAAGCAGTATGTAAACATTATTAAAGTGAGTAGTGTTCCATTATTAAAGTGACCAGTGATTCCATGTCTATGTACAGTACATAGGGCAGCAGCCTCTAAGGTGCAGGGTTGAGTAACCGGGTGGTAGCCCGCTAGTGATGGCTATTTAACAGTCTGATGGCCTTGAGATAGAAACTGTTTTGCAGTCTCTCGGTCCCAGCTTTGATGCACCTGTACTGACCTCACCTTCTGGATGATAGCGAGGTGAATAGGCCATGGCTCGGGTGGTTGATGTCCTTGATCCTTTTGGCCTTCCTGTGACATTGGGTGCTGGAGGGCAGGCAGTGTGCCCCCGGTGATGCGTTGGGCAGACCGCACCACCCTCTGGAGAGCCCTGCGGTTGCGGGCGGTGCAGTTGCCGTACCAGGCAGTGATACCAGTGGAGACTCGTCAGAGGAGGAAGGGGAGGACCATCCTCCTCAGTAAATATCATAAAAAGTTATAATTTTTAGATAAAACTATGCTAAATATAATCACATCACCAAATAATTGATTAAAACACAATATTTTGCAAAGAAGGTCTACAGTAGCCTCAACAGCACTTTGTAGGGTAGCACCATTGTATAGCCGGAGGACAGCAAGCTTCCGTCCTCTTCTGGGTACATTGACTTCAATACAAAACCTAGGAGGATCATGGTTCTCACCCCCTTCCATAGACTTACAAAGTAATTATGACAACTTCCGAAGGACGTCCTCCAACCTATCAGAGCTCTTGCAGCATGAACTGACATTTTGTCCACCCAATCAAAGGATCAGAGAATTAATCTAGTACTGAAAGCATAAACTACAGTAAGCTAGCACTGCAGTGTATAACATGTGGTGAGTAGATGACTCAACGAGAGAGAAAGACAATAGTTTAAGTTTTGAACAAATTAATTTCTTCCAAAATGAAGGAGAAGCAAGAGAGAAATAGAGAGAGAGAGAGAGAGAGAGATTTCATCATTTTTTTCACTTTCACTTACTTAGCTGGCAAATGCAGCTAGCTAGTTTAGCCTACTGAAACATCCTGCTCAAAAAGAGGGATGCTATGTTAGCCAGCTGGCTATGACTTTCCAACACAACACTGGAACTCTTCGAAGTCAAGGTAAGCTTTTTGGTTTTAGTACCGTAATTTTCGGACTATAAGCCGCGCCTTTTTTCCAATTTTTCGACCCTGTGGCTTATATAACGGTGCGGCTAATCTATGGATTTTTACAGCTAACGGCCACTAGAAGACCTCCTAAATCTATGGATTTTACAGGTTACAGTCCACCAACTTTAACTCTATGGGCTCTATGACCGATCCGCGCCCCCCACCTTTAAGCGGCGGGCTCCAGCAGGAAAAGCTGGAGGCCGGAAAAGAGTGAGACAGGTAGCGCGCAAAAGTAAAAGTGGAACCGAGAGTGGTACGAGAGACAGAACGAGAGACAGAACGAGAGCAAGACAGACAGACATTACGAGAGCGAGACAGTTTGTCTCTTTCCCGACAATCCCCTCTGTGCATGAACCCTTACATATGGTAATTAAACATTAAAACACCTGCGGCTTATAGTCCAGTGTGGCTTATATACGTACACATCATTCAATATCATTCAATTTAGCTGCTGCGGCTTATACTCCGGTGCGCCTTATAGTGCGGAAAATACGGTAATTAATTTCAAATCACATACAGCTGATTTGTTGTGCATTGAAGTCCACAAGCGAAGGGAAGTGGTGAGAGGAGGAGAGCGCATAGATGCGAGACGGAATACAACGTGGCTGCTATGAAAGTGAACTGTGTCTACGTGTGATCAGTGGTGTATTCATTCCGCCGATTCTGTTGAAAAACATTTCTTAAACGGAAGAAAATTGAACAAAACGAGGATAAACTTACCTGAATTTGTTGGACTAATGATTACACCCTATATCAGCTAGATGCAGGCAAGAGTGTGCAATGCGGTATTGAATGTCACTGTCTGTCCATGTGTCACTGTCTGTCACCTCAAATTTGTCTCTCGATGTGTGTGCACCTACGTTGTAAACTTTCATTCATAGGCTAGGTTGTAGCAACCTCATGATGGGTATAGGGGAAATTTTAGTATCATGTAGCAGCCTAAACCTATCGCTGTTACATTGAACTGGGTGAATGGAATATGAATGAGTCATCCAATATGCTGGAATAGAAATAAGGCCATACTCATGAAAAGAAAATCGTCCTCCCTCATCTTAAATGCCACTGACCGCAACTGGGTGATACAGCCTCACAGTATGCTCTCAATTGTACATCTGTAAAAGTTTGTGAGGGTCTTAGGGGCCAAGCCGAATTTCTTCCGCCTTTTCACCTTCTCCACTGCGGTCCCGTCGGTGTGGATGGGGCGTTCGCCCTCTGCTGTCTATTGAAGTCCACGATCAGCTCCTTTGTTTTGTTGACGTTGATGGAAAGGTTATTTTCCTGGCACCACTCTGCCAGGGCCCTCATCTCCTCCCTGTAGGCTGTGTCGTCATCGTTGGTAATCAGGCCTACTACTGGTGTGTCGTCTGCAAACTTGATGATTGAGTTGGAGGCGTGCGTGGCCATGCAGTCATGGGTGAACAGGTTGTACAGGAGGGGGCTGAGCACACACCCTTGTGGGACCCCTGTGTTGAGGATCAGCATAGTGGGGGTGTTGTTTCCTACCTTGACCACCTTGGGGCGGCCAGTCAGGAAGTCCAGACCCAGTTGCACAGGGCGGGGTTCAGACCCAGGGCCCCAAGCTTAATGATGAGCTTGGAGGGTACTATGTTGTTGAAGGCTGAGCTATATTCAATGAACAGCATTCTTACTTAGTTATTCCTCTTGTCCAGATGGGATAGGGCAGTGTGCAGTACGATTGCATCGTCTGTGGATCTATTGGGACGGTATGCTAATTGAAGTGGGTCTAGGGTGTCAAGTAAGGTGGAGGTGATACGATCCTTAATGTGGTTTCCAGTTTGCACAAAGTCCAGTGTAGTTCCTTGAGGGCCATCGTGGTATCGGCTTGAGGGGGAATATACACGGCTGTGACTATAACCGAAGAGAATTCTCTTAGGAGGTAATACGGTCGGCATTTGATTGTGAGGAATTCTAGGTTGGGTGAACAAAAGGACTTGAGTTCCTGTACGTTATCACAATCGCACCATGAGTAGTTAATCATGAAACCGCCTTTCTTCTTCCCGGAGAGTTCTTTGTTCCTGTCTGTACGATGTACTGAGAACCCAGCTGGCCGAATGGATGGGGACAATATATCCCGAGAGAGCCATGATTCTGTGAAACAGAGTATGTTACAGTCCCTGATGTCTCTCTGGAAGGAGCTCCTTACCCTGAGCTCGTCTACTTTATTGTCCAGGGACGGAACATTAGCGAGTAATATACTTGGAAGCGCTGGATGGTGTGCATGCCTCCTGAGTCGGACTAGAAGTCCACTCTGAATACCTCTTCTCCGCCGGCGGCATCTTGGAGCAGCCTCTGGGATAAGTTCAATTGCCCTGGGGGGTATGAACAAAGGATCCAATTTGGGAAGTTGTATTTATGGTCGTAATGCTGGTGAGTTACCGTCGCTCTGATATCCCAAAGTTATTTCCGGCTGTATGTAATAACACAAAAAAACATGATGGGCTAATAATGTAAGAAATAACACACACAAAAAAAAATGCAAAGTTGCTTAGGAGCTAGAAGCACAGCTGCCATGTCTGTCGGCTCCATCTTCTGCCTATCAGATTGGCTGCCTATCAGATTGGAGGCGTGGCTTTCAGATAGTTATTTCTTGCCACCCGTTAGCAGAAATGTCATTCCTGTTCATCATTTTAAGTTTGTACACTGCAAATTTAAACTGATCTTGAATTTTTATGCATGTTACATATTGTAATTTAATATTTTCCTTCTGATTTCATATAGTGTTCCAACTTCACAATTTAAATAGGCGCTTGAAGAGCTCATACTCCTCTATTAGCCTCATTGAAGTCACAAAACTATCAGTGTTCAACCTTACCAGTTGATGACAATACAACAGAACAGATTAACAGGAATTACATTTACTCTAACGGGTGGCCAAAAAAAAGCTTCATCTTAAAGCATTGCCCCTACTAAGCCACGCCTCCACTCCAGAATTCCTCCACAAACCCGTTTTTACATTGAACCCTTAAAGGTTCCTCCAAGAACCCCTCAACTAACCAAAGGTGCCACTTTGAACCATTGACTGGCAATGGTTCATTGAGGAACTCCAGGGGTTCCTTGAGGATCTCCAGGTTTCCTTGAGTCACCACTAATTCTAAGAGTGTAGGGAATAGGGTGCCATTTTGGATGCATCCTCTGTCTGGCAGCCTCACCATGTCTCAGGAGTAGGAGGCATTAGGATTCATATTTTATCTGCATAATGCCTTAAGGTCTCCCATAGACATTAATTACACTGATCTACGCTTGTTGCTCTCTCTCTCTCTCTCTCTCTCTCTCTCTCTCTCTCTCTCTCTCTCTCTCTCTCTCTCTCTCTCTCTCTCTCTCTCTCTCTCTCCACAGCTTAAACACTTCCCTGTCATTCTCAAAAAGTCATTCTTAATACCCAAGTGCAATAAAAAGGGATATTTTTCTTATTACCAAGTCTCACTATTCACCGGTTCCAATTAGCTAGCTGGGGTTGGGTTGAAATAAACTGGTTTGGCACAGTCATGAGGAGGAGGAGTGTGTTGCCTGCGAGCACGCACAGGCTCGCAACACGCGCACACACACACACACAAACAGGCACGCAACACACAGGCACACAGCAGCCCTCTATTGACTCCACAGCAGAGAGAGAGAAGAGGAGATGTAAACAACTCATTTGGCCCAAGCTGCCTCTGTGTTGGTGTGTATGTGCTGCTGTGCTGCTGGCTAGTCACAGCACAGACACTAATCTGTTCTGCTAGGAATAAAGAGAGAATATGGCAAGATATTTAATCAAACCTCTTAACAACCCAGTTGGAAAATAATATTGTTATTGTGCTGTAAGAAGGCATGCTTGTAGGCCTGTTCATGTGACAAAATAAAATCTTGAAAAAAAAATTACGTTAACTTAAACGCAGAACTGTAAAGATCTATCTGCCTGTGAGCCATCACAGCCATTTCTCCCCACACAAACTGGCTGGTTGTTTGGTATAAACATTGCTTGCTAAATTAACTATGCTATCGCTAGTCCCATCAAACATTGCTTGCTAAATGAACTTTGCTCTTTAAGTGATAATTAAAACGTAGGCGACGGTAGCTCATTCAAATATTTTAAGGCGTGGTTTGTGCACATCTCTTTTCGTTCAACCGTTGACTGAGAGTGTCATTCCAGTTCCTCTAATGTGTTGTGTTATGCTATTACATATTACATGTGACTATGGCTAGTGATTTATGTTTTGCGACGGATTCATGTATGGCTGTGTCAGGCTTTGTGTCAATTGATAACAGTTGACTAAATGAGTCAGTGGTTCTCAATTGTCTCCTCAGGAACCCCCAGCTCTTCCAAAGAAAGCTCACTTGATTCAACATGTCAATGAAAACAATAATAACAATATCATGTGGTTGACCAGAATAAAAAACACTGTATGGTTCTTCAAAGGATCTACAAAGAATCTTTCAAATTGTGAGCTATAAAAAAAAGGGTTCTCTTCTCTGTGTCACGGAGGCTCTCCGCACGGAGGCTCTCCGCACTGCTAAAGCTAACTCTCTCTCCTCTGCTCTTGTCCTTCTAGACCTGTCTGCTGCCTTTGATACTGTGAACCATCAGATCCTCCTCTCCACCCTCTCCGAGCTGGGCATCTCCGGCGCGGCTCACTCTTGGATTGCGTCCTACCTGACCGGTCGCTCCTACCAAGTGGCGTGGCGAGAAGCTGTCTCCGCACCACGTGCTCTCACCACTGGTGTCCCCCAGGGCTCAGTTCTAGGCCCTCTCCTATTCTCCCTATACACCAAGTCACTTGGCTCTGTCATATCCTCACATGGCCTCTCCTATCATTGCTACGCTGACGACACACAACTAATCTTCTCCTTTCCCCCTTCTGATAACCAGGTGGCGAATCGCATCTCTGCATGTCTGGCAGACATATCAGTATGGATGACGGATCACCACCTCAAGCTGAACCTTGGCAAGACGGAGCTGCTCTTCCTCCCGGGGAAGGCATGCCTGTTCCATGATCTCGCCATCACGGTTGACAACTCTGTTGTGTCCTCCTCCCAGAGTGCGAAGAGCCTTGGCGTGACCCTGGACAACACCCTGTCGTTCTCCGCTAACATCAAGGCGGTGACCCGATCCTGTAGGTTCATGCTCTACAACATTCGGAGAGTACGACCCTGCCTTACACAGGAAGCGGCACAGGTCCTAATCCAGGCACTTGTCATCTCCCGTCTGGATTACTGCAACTCGCTGTTGGCTGGGCTCCCTGCCTGTGCCATTAAACCCCTACAACTCATCCAGAATGCCGCAGCCCGTCTGGTGTTCAAACTTCCAAAGTTCTCTCACGTCACCCCGCTCCTCCGCACACTCCACTGGCTTCCAGTTGAAGCTCGCATCTGCTACAAGACCATGGTGCTTGCCTACGGAGCTGTGAGGGGAACGGCACCTCCGTAACTTCAGGCTCTGATCAGTCCCTACACCCAAACGAGGGCATTGCGTTCATCCACCTCTGGCCTGCTGGCTCCCCTACCTCTGCGGAAGCATAGTTCCCGCTCAGCCCAGTCAAAACTGTTCGCTGCTCTGGCACCCCAATGGTGGAACAAGCTCCCTCACGACGCCAGGACAGCGGAGTCACTCACCACCTTCCGGAGACATTTGAAACCCCACCTCTTTAAGGAATACCTGGGATAGGATAAAGTAATCCTTCTACCCCCCCCCTTACCCCAACCCAAAACCCAACCCAAAAACAAAAAAATAAAAATAAACATTGTAAAGTGGTGATCCCACTGGCTATAAGGTGAATGCACCTATTTGTAAGTCGCTCTGGATAAGAGCGTCTGCTAAATGACGTAACTGTAAAATGTAAATGTAATATAGCCCCAAAAAGGGTTGTAACCATAGTGGAACCCTTTTCTGGTGCTATATAGAACAGGTCTATTCAACCGGGGTTCCGCAGGGGGTACTGCAGAGGGTACTGCAGGGGGTCCGAGAAAGAAAAAGGGAAAAAAAAGAAGGACCATTCTTGATACACACGGGAAACTGTTGAGCGTGAATAACCCAGCAGCGTTGCAGTTCTTGACACAAACCGGTGCGCATAGCACCTACTACCATACCCCGTTCAAAGGCACTTAAATATTTTGTCTTACCCATTCACCCTCTGAATGGCACACATACACAATCCATGTCTCAATTGTCTCAAGGCTTAAATATCCTTATTGAACCTGTCTCTTCCCCTTCATCTACACTGATTGAAGTGGATTTATCAACTGATATCAATAAGGGATCATAGCTTTCATCTGGATTCACCTGGTCAGTCTATGTCATGGAAGGAGCTGGTGTTCCAAGTTTTTTGTACACTCGGTGTATATATACACACATATAAATTATATACAGAAAGTGCATTTTTATGAATATAGCTAGCAACAACAGAATAAACTGATTTTGAATTACATACCTACAGTAGAAAATAGAAAAATATCTTATTTCTAGTTATTTATTTCTCATTTCCTAATATTGAGCAAATTACTGGACGCTGGACAGCCTTGACGAGTTCCCCGTTTGATGGCGAACTGTGAGGAGCATTGGTTACCTGTCAAGACCATCGCAGAAATCAAATCAAATTTTATTGGTCACATGCGCCGAATACAACAGGTGCAGACATCACAGTGAAATGCTTACTTACAGCCCTTAACCAACAGTGCATTTATTTTTAACAAAAAAGTAAAAATAAAACAACAACAAAAAAAGTGTTGAGAAAAAAAAGAGCAGAAGTAAAATAAAATAACAGTAGGGAGGCTATATATACAGGGGGGTACCGTTGCAGAGTCAATGTGCGGGGGCACCGGCTAGTTGAGGTAATATGTACATGTGGGTAGAGTTAAAGTGACTATGCATAAATAATTAACAGAGTAGCAGCAGCGTAAACAGGATGGGGTGGGGGGCAGTGCAAATAGTCCGGGTAGCCATGATTAGCTGTTCAGGAGTCTTATGGCTTGGGGGTAGAAGCTGTTGAGAAGTCTTTTGGACCTAGACTTGGCACTCCAGTACCGCTTGCCGTGCGGTAGCAGAGAGAACAGTCTATGACTAGGGTGGCTGGAGTCTTTGACAATTTTGAGGGCCTTCCTCTGACACCGCCTGGTATAGAGGTCCTGGATGGCAGGAAGCTTGGCCCCAGTGATGTACTGGGCCGTACGCACTACCCTCTGTAGTGCCTTGCGGTCGGAGGCCAAGCAGTTGCCATACCAGGCGGTGATGCAACCAGTCAGGATGCTCTCGATGGTGCAGCTGTAGAATTTTTTGAGGATCTGAGGACCCATGCCAAATCTTTTCAGTCTCCTGAGGGGGAATAGGCTTTGTCGTGCCCTCTTCACGACTGTCTTGGTGTGTTTGGACCATGATAGTTCGTTGGTGATGTGGACACCAAGGAACTTGAAGCTCTCAACCTGTTCCACTACAGCCCCGTCGATGAGAATGGGGGCGTGCTCAGTCCTCTTTTTTTTTCCTGTAGTCCACAATCATCTCCTTTGTCTTGGTCACGTTGAGGGAGAGGTTGTTGTCCTGGCACCACACGGCCAGGTCTCTGACCTCCTCCCTATAGGCTGTCTCATCGTTGTCAGTGATCAGGCCTACCACTGTTGTGTCATCGGCAAACTTAATGATGGTGTTGGAGTCGTGCCTGGCTATGCAGTCATGGGTGAACAGAGAGTACAGGAGGGGACTGAGCACGCATCCCTGAGGGGCCACCGTGTTGAGGATCAGTTTGGCAGATGTGTTGTTACCTACCCTTACCACCTGGGGGCGTCCAGGATCCAGTTGCAGAGGGAGGTGTTTAGTCCCAGGATCCTTAGCTTAGTGATGAGCTTTGAGGGCACTATGGTGTTGAATGCTGAGCTGTAGTCAATGAATAGCATTCTCACGTAGGTGTTCCTCTTGTCCAGGTGGGAAAGGGCAGTGTGGCGTGCAATAGAGATTGCATCATCTGTGGATCTGTTGGGGAGGTATGCAAATTGGAGTGGGTCTAGTGTTTCTGGGATAATGCTGTTGATGTGAGCCATGACCAGCCTTTCAAAGCACTTCATGGCTACAGACGTCAGTGCTATGGGTCGGTAGTCATTTAGGCAGGTTATCTTAGAGTCCTTGGGCACGGGGACTATGGTGGTCTGCTTGAAACATGTTGGTATTACAGACTCAGTCAGGGACATGTTGAAAATGTCAGTGAAGACACTTGCCAGTTGGTCAGCACATGCTCGGAGTACACGTCCTGGTAATCCGTCTGGCCCTGCGGCCTTGTGAATGTTGACCTGCTTAAAAGTCTTACTCACATCGGCTACGGAGAGCGTGATCACATAGTCATCCGGAACAGCTGGTGCTCTCATGCATGCTTCAGTGTTGCTTGCCTCGAAGCGAGCATAGAAGTGGTTTAGCTCATCTGGTAGGCTTGTGTCACTGAGGCAGCTCACGGCTGTGCTTCCCTTTGTAGTCTGTAATAGTTTTCAAGCCCTGCCACATCCGACGAGCGTCAGAGCCAGTGTAGTACGATTCAATCTTAGTCCTGTATTGAATCTTTGCCTGTTTGATGGTTCGTTGGAGGGCATAGCGGGATTTCTTATAAGCGTTCGGGTTAGAGTCCCGTTCCTTGAAAGCGGCAGGTCTACCCTTTAGCTCAGTGCGGATGTTTCCTGTAATCCATGGCTTCTGGTTGGGGTATGTACGTACGGTCACTGTGGGGACGACATCATCGATGCACTTATTGATGAAGCCAGTGACTGATGTGGTGTACTCCTCAATGCTGTCTGAAGAATCCCGGAACATGTTCCAGTCTGTGCTAGCAAAACAGTCCTGTAGCTTAGCATCTGCGTCATCTGACCACTTTTTTATTAACCGAGTCACTGGTGCTTCCTGCTTTAGTTTTTGCTTATAAGCAGGAATCAGGAGGATATAGTTATGGTCAGATTTGCCAAATGGAGGGCGAGGGGGAGCTTTGTATGCGTCTCTGTGTGTGGAGTAAAGGTGGTCTAGAGTTTTCTTTCCTCTGGTTGCACATTTAACATGCTGGTAGAAATTATGTAGAACGGATTTAAGTTTCCCTGTATTAAAGTCCCCGGCCACTAGGAGCGCTGCATCTGGATGAGCGTTTTCCTGTTGATTTATGGCCTTGTACAACTCATTCAGTGTACAGTGTTTTCAACATAGTCATAGCCCTTTATAGCACCATACAGGTTCCATTTAGAACCTTATGAGAATGGCTCTTCATAGAACCTTCAAAAAAGGGTTCTATGTAGCACCACAGTAAACTGGCTTCCTAGGTGAGCGCGCACCACCGAAGTTCACAGCTTCGCACCTCTTGTTAATTGGTTTCTCCCGTTTCGGGTGTGTTATGAAAGTTGATTGTAAATGCTAACGTTAATGCATATTGTGTCTTTGTTTTCAGCAACGTGTGAAGTATTGGCCATTATTATGTCAAATCCGAGTTGGGTTATTGACATTGGCAAAGTTTAAAATGTATTCTTTTTGTCAACTATAATAATTATTACATATTTTTTCTCAAGTAATTCTTCAGCATTTGTATATTTGTGTTAATATATACATCCTCTGAATCCAGGCCTCTCCACCTGCACTGTCAGTGAATACCACCTATTGGTGCACCTGAACCTCAGTATCAACTGTTGCTGCTCCACAACCAACTTAATAGGCTGCCGGGTCCTCTATCTTATCAGTAACATAAATGCACATGGACGCTGGTTGAAGTTGAATAGAGTCACAAAATATATTCCGAAGGTGTTTGCTCTAAAAAAACAGTCACTGACCATCTTCCACCTTCCTTCCACCTGTTCTAGCTGATGTGTACTGAGTCTTCTAGCACAAAATGGCTGCTGTGCATCACAAACACCCAGGTGATTGTCAGTCATACAAACAACGTGAAGCGATTTGAGACCTAAATGATGAACGAGCCTATATGAAAGCAATTCATCATCCTTCATCAGTATCATTAAAGTAGCAAAGCACTGAAGAAGTGATTAATACACCACCTACTTAAGGAGATATACCTATTCTAAAAAGTTACACTAACTCTTTCCCCAAAGTTACAGTTTGGCTTTTGTGACTCATTCCTATTCACCTTCTGTCTCCATAACACCCCCGTTTAATACCGCATTGCGGGATGTCCCCCCCCCAAAAAAAATGTATGTGCGTCCTAATCCTCCACCACCAGTCACTTTAATTAACAACCAAGTTTTAATTAAACATTGATTACCTGCTAATTAGCGTAATGATAGCTCCCAGATATAAGTGGAACAGGTAGGGGGAGTGACAGGCGCGGGGAGAATGAGGGATCTGTGGCACAGCCAAATTGTGTTGAAGACTTCCCCCTGCGGCCGATGTTTTGTGATTATTTTTTGTATTATAAATGAGGCCTTCGCCGCACATTTTCTCTAATTGATGTTGCTCTGATGACTCCCGGATGACGGGCGGGCGAATGCGGTATGCACGGCACGGAAGATTGAGTGTGTGCACATTTCCATCAGATTTATGCAATTTTCTGCCACTGCAAAGCAATAAATACATTTTTAAAAGTCAGGGAGTCGCCATGGTGATGAATTAATCTCTGTGGTGATAATAAGAGAGCTTGTTTGTTGGGAGGAGAGAGAAAGAGAGAGAGAGAGAAAGAGATAGAGTTACTGTCTGCCTGCCTGTCTGTCTGTTGTGTGAGACTTCAGTATCAGTTTTGCCAAAGACAGCACCTCTGAGAGTTGCAGAGACATTGGTTCTAAAATTGTGTCAGGGAAGAAGCAGCATATTTGCTGCATTTATTTATCTCTGTCCCTCGCTCTCTCTCTCTCTCTCTCTCTAGAGTCCCTATAAACAACACCTTGCCGTGCATGAGAGCCCCCACCGATCCAGAGGACTGGGTAATCCCGCTCTCTGAGGCCGACGTGAGTAAGGTCTTTAATCAGGTCAACACTCGCAATGCCGCAAGGCCGGACGGTATTCCAGGGCACGTTCTCAGAGCATGCGCAGAACAGCTGGCAGGCATATTTACGGTCATTTTCAACCTCTCCTTGTCCCAGTCTGTAATCCCCACATCTTAAATTGACCACCATCATTCCTGTTCCCAAGACCTCTAAGGCTTCATGCCACAATGACTACCACCATGTAGCACTCACATCTGTAATAATGAAGTGCTTTGAAAGGCTGGTTATGGAACACATCAACTCCCTCATCCCAGACACCCTAGACCCACTCCAATTTGCATACCGCCCCAACAGAAACATAGACTACGCATTCTAAATTCCTCCCCACACCTGCCCTCACTCACCTAGATAAGAGGAATAGCTATGTGAGAATACTGTTCATTGACTACAGCTCAGTGTTCAACACCTTTGTCCCCTCCAAGCTCATCACCAAGCTTAGGACTCTGGGACTGAACACCTCCCTCTGCAACTGGATCCTGGACTTCCTGACGGGGCGACCCCAGGTGATGAGGGTATGCAACATCCCCTCCGCCACGCTGACCCTCAACACAGGGGTCCCACAGGGGTGTGTACTTGGTCTCCTCCTGTACGCCCTGTTCACCCACGACTGCGTGGCCACGCACGACTCCAACACCTTCATCATGTTTACTGATGACAAGGTGGTAGGCCTGATCACCAGCGACGATGAGACAGCCTACAGGGAGGAGGCCAGTGACCTGACAGTGTGGTTCCGGAACAACAACCTCTCCCTCAATGTCAGTAAGACCATAGATCGCTGGTTCAGGTCCACGTTTTGACCTTTTGGGAGATTTGTCGATGTGCCCTTGGGCAGGGCACTGACCCTGGTTGCTTCTGTGGTTGCTCTGGATGGGAGTCTGTTAGATGACTGAATGTAATGTAAATGTTGACGTGGGGGAAGGCGAGCACGCCCCCATCCACATCGACAGGGCTGCAGTGGAGCGGGTCGAGAGCTTCAAGTTCCTCTGTGTCCAAATCACTAAGGACTTAAAATGGTCCAGTCTAGGTCCAAAAGGCTCCTTAACAGCTTCTACCCCCAAGCCATAAGAATGCTGAACAATGAATCAAATGGCCACCTGGACTGTTTACATTGCCCCCCCCCGTTTATTATCTATGCATAGTCACTTTACCGCTACCTACATGTACAAATAACCTCAACTAACCTGTACCTCAACACATTGACTCAGTACCGGTACCCCCTGTTTATAGCCTCGTTATTGTTATTTTATTGTGTTACTTTTTATTTTATTTTTTATTGCATTTATTTAGTAAATATTTTCTTAACTCTATTTCTTGAACGGTATTGTTGGTTAAGGGCTTGTAAGTAAGCATTTCACGGTAAGGTCTACACCTGTTGTATTCGGCGCAATTAGATTTGATTTGATATATAGCTAACTACAGTGAGGGAAAAAAGTATTTGATCCCCTGCTGATTTTGTACGTTTGCCCACTGACAAAGACATGATCAGTCTATAATTTTAATGGTAGGTTTATTTGAACAGTGAGAGACAGAATAACAACAAAAAAATCCAGAAAAACGCATGTCAAACATGTAATGAATTGATTTGCATTTAAATGAGGGAAATAAGTATTTGACCCCTCTCAATCAGAAAGATTTCTGGCTCCCAGGTGTCTTTTATACAGGTAACGAGCTGAGATTAGGAGCACACTCTTAAAGGGAGTGCTGCTAATCTCAGTTTGTTACCTGTATAAAAGACACCTGTCCACAGAAGCAATCAATCAA
Organism: Coregonus clupeaformis; assembly: GCF_020615455.1. Classification (NCBI taxonomy): domain Eukaryota; kingdom Metazoa; phylum Chordata; class Actinopteri; order Salmoniformes; family Salmonidae; genus Coregonus; species Coregonus clupeaformis. The sequence goes on from NC_059192.1 coordinate 86,432,234, forward strand.
TCAGATTCCAAACTCTCCACCATGGCCAAGACCAAAGAACTCTCCAAGGATGTCAGGGACACGATTGTAGACCTACACAAGGCTGGAATGGGCTACAAGACCATCGCCAAGCAGCTTGGTGAGAAGGTGACAACAGTTGGTGCGATTATTCGCAAATGGAAGAAACACAAAATAACTGTCTATCTCCCTCGGCCTGGGGCTCCATGCAAGATCTCACCTTGTGGAGTTGCAATGATCATGAGAACAGTGAGGAATCAGCCCAGAACTACACGGGAGGATCTTGTCAATGATCTCAAGGCAGCTGGGACCATAGTCACCAAGAAAACAATTGGTAACACACTACGCCGTGAAGGACTGAAATCCTGCAGCGCCCGCAAGGTCCCCCTGCTCAATAAAGCACATATACAGGGCCGTCTGAAGTTTGCCAATGAACATCTGAATGATTCAGAGGAGAACTGGGTGAAAGTGTTGTGGTCAGATGAGACTTAAATGGAGCTCTTTGGCATCAACTCAACTCGCCATGTTTGGAGGAGGAGGAATGCTGCCTATGACCCCAAGAACACCATCCCCACCGTCAAACATGGAGGTGGAAACATTATGCTTTGGGGGTGTTTTTCTGCTAAGGGGACAGGACAACTTCACCGCATCAAAGGGACGATGGACGGGGCCATGTACCGTCAAATCTTGGGTGAGAACCTCCTTCCCTCAGCCAGGGCATTGAAAATGGGTCGTGGATGGGTATTCCAGCATGACAATGACCCAAAACACACGGCTAAGGCAACAAAGGAGTGGCTCAAGAAGAAGCACATTAAGGTCCTGGAGTGGCCTAGCCAGTCTCCAGACCTTAATCCCATAGAAAATCTGTGGATGGAGCTGAAGGTTCGAGTTGCCAAACGTCAGCCTCGAAACCTTAATGACTTGGAGAAAATCTGCAAAGAGGAGTGGAACAAAATCCCTCCTGAGATGTGTGCAAACCTGGTGGCCAACTACAAGAAATGTCTGACCTCTGTGATTGCCAACAAGGGTTTTGCCACCAAGTACTGAGTCATGTTTTGCAGAGGGGTCAAATACTTATTTCCCTCATTAAAATGCAAATCAATTTATAACATTTTTGACATGCGTTTTTCTGGATGTTTTTGTTGTTATTCTGTCTCTCACTGTTAAAATAAACCTACCATTAAAATTATAGACTGATCTTATCTTTGTCAGTGGGCAAACGTATAAAATCAGCAGGGGATCAAATACTTTTTTCCCTCACTGTATATATCTGTTGACCCTTGTATTGTTTTTATTTTTTTTGCACACTCACAGTACTCTACACACTTATGCACACTGACACTCCAACACACGCACATACATACTCACTTCATTTGCTCACACACACATATGCGCATTCATTTATACTGACTCTACACCCACCCACATACACTGCTGCTACTCTGTTTAACATACAGTGCCTTCAGAATGTATTCACACCCCTTGATTTTTTTCCACATTTTGTTGTGTTACAAGGTTGGAATAAAAGGGATTTAATTGTCATTTTTT